>NC_091127.1:121190833-121493333 GCF_040183065.1 Periplaneta americana
ACGTTAAGTATCGGGACCGAAAATCCGCTGCCTGCTCATAAATAACACTGACGCAGAAAGCAACTAAAGTTATTTCACTATATTTCAAGAGTTCTTGTGCTGCAGTAATTTCACGGAAAATAGCCGCTATAGTATCTCGAATTTGAACATGCGTTTAAAAAACCATAGTAACTTAAATTTAATGAAATCAACATTCACACAAATTTACTAATATGATTTGCGTGTGTTTTTTGCAGGTTTCTCGAGAACTAAGGACACTCATAACAAGGATAGAAACGGAATATCGGAATCAACAGCCCGATACCAGAAGCACGGACTTCTATAAATGTGATTATGTGGGAAGCATATTTCGAAATCTTTTAAGATCACATATCCTGAAGCCTTTCCTGATGGCCCAGATATTTCTATTTATTCAGATAATCTGTGGTCAACCTTTTTTCCTATTCTTTGGAATAGACATTATAACGCGACTAAAAGGCAAAGCGGATTGGATGGACAGTTACAAGGTCTCAATTGCTGGAGGTGTGTTGGGTCTGATGTCTTTCTTTTTAAGTGCTCTCTTGTTACTCAAGTTTGGAAGACGAACAATAATTTTATTTTCTGGAATTTTAGCAGCCATCCACGACATTGTTCTCGCCGGAATACTTTACAAAGAATCTTCAGCACCTTACTCGGGTCATACAATTGTGTGGGTCAAAATTATACTCATGCTATCAAGATCATTTTTTTATGATATTGGAATGATTACCTTGCCATATATTATGTTGGGAGAATTACTTCCATCCAGAATTCGAGGTGTTTCTTCTGGATATATTTTGGCCATCAATGACCTAGCTGTGGGAGGTGTCACAATGTTGTATCCCACATTAATGCGCGGTCTTGGGATACAGGGATTATATCTCACTTTTGGAATATCATGCTTACTGTGTAGCCTTTTTGTGTGTCTTTTCATACCGGAAACTCAAGGGCAAACACTAGAAAATATCGAAGACTATTTTAAGAAGTCAAATGTAATGTGGGTTACAAGAGACAGAAAGAGAAATAATAAAACAATTCAATTACACGAAATGAACGTATTAAAAAGCTAATAAACTGAACGTGTTTTTTAGTTCAATACAGTTAAATGAATAACCCAACATATGTAGTGTTATACAGGGACATCATTTTAATTTTACTAACATTTCTAATATTAACTTGGCTATACCTTCGGATCAACGATTTAGAACCGGAAACACCGTTTGCTACCCCCTTCCAAGACTGGAGTTCGATGATACTGGCGTAATATACAAACAAATCAGTTTACTAGGTATAGGGGGGAAGAAAAGTAGTTCGTCCATTTACGTAAACTAGGAAATATCGCGATTTTGAGTTTGATAATTTTCATAAGGATTTTGTTTAATCAAGATACAGTAAAATATTAACAATGAGTGTTTTTACTCACGAACTGAGCTTTCCATGCGGACGTATTCATTATGCAGTGTATATTATACTGTCTACAGCACATTAGCGTACACTATAGAGAATGAAGTTAAATTGAAAAATAATCATAATATGGATATTTAAACATATTTTTTTTAAATTGTGGCCGTTCATTTCGATACAGACTTCAGTTCTAATATACATATTATCGCACTATAGACTATTATACGTAATTCCAATTACCAGGTTCGTACTTCGTATCAGTAGGCTAAGTCATGTTTAAATAATTCTGTACCTACTCTATAAAAGAGATTTTACGTAGGCCTACTGTAAATTCAATCTTCACTTCTACCCGATCCGAAAAGATAAAATTACACAGACATGCTATCTACTGTCCGTCCAAGTGGTTACGTCGCAGGGTCGTAGAAAGGGAGGAAATCACGTGACAGTTAATTACTTAATGAAGCCCTTTTATTTAAGTTATTTTAAACAGTTGTATGGGTATAATATTACGTAGACGTCCAATTCCTAACAGAAATTAATGTTCTCAGAAAAGAGCTAAGATAGCTCAGCTACTAGCCTTTACAGAGAGGTGAATAGAAGCAGGTGGGGGAAACCGGGATTCGACGTAGGCAAATGGAAAATGATGCAATATTGAAGGCTCTTTCGTCACTGAAAAACGCGAACATATTTTTGGAACGTACTGTTTACTATGATCGTAAGGCTACTATGACTGTATATGCGGTCTTGGATCTGTGTGGAGGACGGTTGAATTTCATTAGTAGAAGGGGTGGGAGTGAAGTACATTCAAAAACTCAGGTACAATAAAAATTGAAGTAAAAATAAAACGATGTCCCTGTACAAATAATATCAGAGCGTCTGCCAAAATATAAATTCGATTTGTGTAAGTCGAAATTAATCGAGGAGGTGAAGTATACTACCTACGTAATATACATTCCTCTCAACTTACCAGGTTAAGGCAGTAATATTACTCCTTGTATTATATGGAATTCTGTTGTAAATTGAAATGTATTTTAAAAGAACATTTTGAGTTTTAACTTCTCATCTGGATCGTATCTTGACTATAGACTAATGCAGGCTTAATCAGCAGAGAAAAATATTTCATGACTATAGTCCTGCGTTTGGTTACTTTAAGTACAAGTTAGGTGTACATGTGCATGGATCATACTAGCTTCGTTCTGCGAGTCTGACCCGTTCAAGACTTATGAGGTCATCTATCCTCTCCGTTTCTTGTTTTTACACCGCCTTACTTGTGTGTTTGTCTGTAGAGGCACTAAATGAGTAATCAAGTACAAAATAATATTATACTGTCATGTGGATTTAATAACAAACTAAATGTTTCATTTAAAGGAATCTTATGGCAAGGCTAACTGTGGTAACTTTCGAGGAATATCACTTTTGTTTGACGTCGTAAAAAATGTTGTCCAATATTCTTTTGAGAAGATTAACTCCGTACGTAGATTAAATTATTGGGGATCATCAGTGCGGTTTTAGGCGTAACACATCGGCTATTTATCAGACTTTTTGTATTCGACAGATATTGGAGAAAAAATGGGAGTATAAGGGTACAGTATATCAGTTATTCATAGATTTCAAAAAGGCATATGACTCGGTTAAGAGAGAAGTTTTATATAATATTCTCATTGAATTTGATATTCCCAACAAACTAGTTCGATTAATTAAAACGTGTCTCAGTGAAACTTACAGCAGAGTTCGTATAGGCCAGTTTCTCTCTGATGCTTTTCCAATTCACTGCAGGCTAATGCAAGGAGATGCACTGTCACCTTTACTTTTTCACTTCGCTCTAGAATATGTTATTAGGAAAGTTCAGGATAACAAAGAGGGACCAGGTGGCCCGGATTCGAATCCCTGTCGGGGCAAGTTACCTGGTTGAGGTTTTTTCCGGGGTTTTCCCTCAACCCAATACGAGCAAATGCTGGGTAACTTTCGGTGCTGGACCCCGGACTCATTTCACCGGCATTATCACCTTCATATCATTCAGACGCTAAATAACCTAGATGTTGATAGAGCGTCGTAAAATAACCCAATAAAAAAAACAAAGAGGGTTTGGAATTGAACGGGGTATATCAGCTGCTTGTCTATGCGGATGACGTGAATATGTTAGAAGAAAAACCAAAACGAATAGGGAAAACACTGGAAGCAAGCAAAGCGATAGATTTGGTAGTAAATCCCGCGAAGATAAAGTATACGATTATGTGTATCGTGATCATAATATTGTACGAAATAGAAGCATAAAAATTGGGGATTTATACTTCGAAGAGATGGAAAAATTCAAATATCTTGAAGCAACAGTAACAAATATAAAGGACGCTCGGAAAGAAATTAAACGGAGAATAATTATGGGAAATGTCTACTATTATTCGGTTGAGAAGCTTTTGTCATCTAGTCTGCTGTCAAAAAATCTGAGAGTTAGAATTTATAAAACAGTTATACTACCGGTTGTTCTGTATGTTTGTGAAACGTGGACTCTCACTTTGAGAGAGGAACAGAGATTAAGGGTATTTGAGAATAAGGTTCTTAGGAAAATATTGGGGCTAAGAGGGATGAAGTTACAGGAGAATGGTGAAAGTTACACAACGCAAAACTGCACGCATTATATTCTTCACCCGACATAATTAGGAACATTAAATCCAGACGTTTGAGATGGGCAAAGCATGTAGTACGTATGGGCGAATCAAGAAATGCATATAAAGTGTTAGCTGGGAGACCGGAGGGAAAAAGACCATTGGGGAGGCCGAGACGTAGGCGGGAGGATAATATTAAAATGGATTTGAGGGAGGTGGGATATGATGATAGAGACTGGATTAATCTTGCACAAGATACGGATCGATGCCGGGCATATGTGAGGGCAGCAATGAACCTGCAGATTCCTTAAAAGCCATTTGTAAGTAAGTTGAGCAATCTTATGTTCAACAGAAGATTATGCTCATAATAAGTAGATTCTTGATATCATCCGTTTCACAACATGTTTTTCATCCAAAAAGTAAAAACAATCCCCATTTTTCTGCTATTTACAGACTTTCGAATCCTTAAATTGCACTTAAAATGTATGAAGAGTAGGATGGGAAAAACAATCAATGTCACAATTCTTTAAAGGTCATGTCATCATCTAATTCAGTACATTACTGTAAACTTTGGTGTTTTCTCATCAAGACTGATAAAGGAGAATTATCAGCACGAATACAGTCATCCTTTCCCACTTTTTCATTAGGAACAGCAATCAATTTTGCAGTAATATACTGAATTATATGCTGACGACATCCTTAAGATCACTGTGACTTCGATTGCTTTTCCCTTGTACTCAGTGAAAATTAGTTTGGAAATAAATAATATTACAAGTTCATGAAATTATTGAAATATGAACATTCACAATTCAAATGAGTTAATATTGAAATACATAAAATGTACTTTTGCCCTGATGTTTCAACATTCGTTCACAAACAAATGTTTGTAGTTTCTTTTGTCACCATGTATTACAGTCCCTAATGTCAGATTGTAGTAATTGATTATGAATACTTATTTTATACACAGTCTATGTATATGTACATGTCTATAAATAAATACATACACCAATAAATAAATTAACGGTGGAAATTATAATAAAACAATATATCAAAGTAAAAACAAAATTATTTACACTGGCTACTTGCTTCTTGTTTTGTTTCGGTATGTTAACTGCCTCACTGAAGGCAGTGTCTGGTATACCTTATTTTATTTCAAGGAGTGCAGTTCGGTGGCTCCTTTGAACATCGAACTGCACTCCTTGAAATAAAATAAGGTATATTGAATGCCACTGAACTATACCCAACTACACTGTTGCGGGTTTCTTGAGGACTCTAGGTCAGGCATGCCAAAACCCTGCACATTGTGCAGTCGCGCACATTGTGCACTGGTCTCTGTGCAACGTGCAGTTCCTATTCCCCTACCTGCAGGGAGTGAATCGGCTTGGACGGGAACGCGACAGGGCTGTAGGCCTATATTACCTGCAGTAGCAGAACAGCTTTGGTTTCAGTAACACAGATCAGTACGGGTGCTCATTGAGATGTGATTGTGAATGCGTTATGAATAATAAAGTGAGGAGTCCACAGATACAACGAAGAAGAGAAATCACGAATCATATAACATAACTGTTATGATGTTTTCCTTAGCCAACAGTAATTATTTTAAAATGAAAGGCTTTCATCATATCATGTGGACCTAATAGTGATGTGAGAATTTAAATCAGATTAGTAAAGTTCTCAAAATATGATATTCGCCAGCTCTTATTTCTTAATTAGTACTCTCACGGCAAGACAAATATGACAATGATGTTGTTTTGGAGTCTGTACTAACACAGCCATCAATGGTTAGACGACTTACAACTTTTATTTGATAAGCTGATAAGTGATGAGAATATAGTGAGGAATACATGTGAGGCTGTTGAGGTTGTAAGGGAACGAAGAAAGAAACTATTTGTAAGGCGGAAAATTTTTCTGAAAAAATAATACATAATGGCGAATTTTCCATCTCACGTTACTATATTATCTTAATATACTCACGTTAATAAATCTTTAAACCTGACATAAAGAAAATGTCCTTGCTTCGCAGCTTGTGAAGTACTCTTTTAACTCAATTCAGTAACGCTCCCAACTTGCTGATACTTTCTTTCAACGTTTTTCAAATAAACTATATATAAATTTAAATCCAAGCTTAATTTAGCCAATTTATTAATAATAATAATGTGAATTTATATTAATATACAGCATGGAAATGATTCCAGTGTAAAAGCCTCACAATGTTCTATAGCATGTAATTGAGAGTAAAATATTATCTTTCTTAGCATTTGTGCACCAATGGTCCCAATAATGCTTGAGGAACAATGAAAGAGTATTACTTTGAAATAATCAGTACCTACTACATAAAATGAAATATTGTGTTCGTTTTTTGTTCTTTCGACATTACTGCAATATTTATATTTTCTTCAAATACTGTATACAAATCAGGCAAATAAATGATTCTTTACAAACGACTGCATTGTGAATTGTTACAGAGTAAGTCTATTGTTTCTTGTGTTACAATTATTGTAAAATATAGACACTGACAATAATTGTGTTTTTTCCTTCTGCTAAGTATGTTTATAATGTCCAAATGTCAATTTAATTGAACACTAGAAGTGCAGAATAAATTCTTGTACATCCCTCCCGCTAAGAACTGGTAAGAGCAGAGGTCTCCAAAAAGCGTATCGTCATTCGTGGTCTCGATGCAGTCCGCCGAACACAGTGTGCTGTAAGGCTAGAGAAGGGGGAGAGACTCGCACCTCAACAGATGGGAGCGGTCAGTGGGGGATCGCGGCAATAGTCTGCTTATGTTTACAAATAATAACATCAAAAGAATAAGAAATATCATACGTTTGTATATTATTTTGACATACTAAGAAGTTGGATCCCCGTCTGTTGCTATTGATACAAGTCATTCCAAATTCAACCTCTTCTCTTCTATGGTGCCTGTCTGTGCCTGGAAAAGATCTTCTCCAGTTGTATTTTGTAATTACATCTAGAAGACAATCAGACACAGTAAAATGTTCATTAACTCCTCGGATGAAAATGGATAGGTGAGCTTTGTCATTTCTATCTGTGCTTTCGTCCAATGCAAGTGAGTAAGCTACCGACTGGTTAATTGTGGTTTCGACTTCAGATTCAATTACATATACAATCTTGAAATTCCTTCTCTGAACTGTAATTGAAAACAATTTAATTTTCTTAAACTTTGACTTTGTTGTGGACACAGTATTTTTGTAACGTCCTGAATGCACAATTTTACAAATTATGCTTCTGTAAAGGACTTCATTGATTTTCCAATATTCCAAGCTGGAACATAGCTAGCAAGAAGCCTTTTTTGTTTAAGACTGAGGACACGTGTATGATTTGTGTTTGTATTTTCTTGTTTTATGTTTATCAAAATATTTGTAGGCCTACGCATTTCACCTAAAATTAAACGAAAAATGGGGAACTGAGTGTAAACGTTTTGTAATATACTGATTATTATGTATAACCAACAATTATACAGATAGCCCCAACATGCCTGTAATTGTATGATATCCTTTGTGAAGAGTCGAGTATTGTCGTCGCATGTTGAATTTTGATACACCGTTGAAAATTTTCGAACAAATTAAGCATTTCACATTCTCCCCACTAACAGAAAAATATTTCTCTTCCTATTCATCCTTGAATGTACTACGTCCATGATTAGAAGACATTGTGAAACGGTGGAACACTCCGACCAACATAATGATAATGGCAGTCCGCCACTGCTCTTCTTTTGCGCATAAACATTGAGTACAGTGCAGGTGGAGATGGGTGAGGCGGTGCGCGCTCATTACGTACTGGCTTCGGTTCCGTTCAGGGGCTTACTCGCGAGTACGCTTTTGGAGACGTCTGGGTAAGAGCAACACGTGAATGACGCAATCTGCAAAGTCCGGCGTTCCGCGCACATACACATGTGATTTCTGACATGACTGCTCTAGGTAACCAAACGCAGGACTCCAGTCATGTCGTGAAGGATGCCTACTTACAATATTATTTTATTAATTTCGTTCTTCATAAAGCTTAAAATGAAGAGCATTATGTTCAATGAGCTAATTTCGATTTAAATCGAGTATGAAATAAGAGACAGTTAAGACTGATGGTATTCTGTTCTCAGACCATCTTCTCAGGATCGCCGTGCTCTTCAGTTAACAATCTCGTGCTAGAGTTCAAATATTATCTTGTCTCCTTTTCATTAAAATATTTTCCAGGTATAGCAAACTTATTAGAATTAAATATTAAATTACATATGCACTGCTTCATTGCTAAGAAACTTTCTGATCAGACCAAAATATAAATTCAATTTTAAATAAAAAATAAAATAATATAGGAAACCTGTGCCGTTCTATTGATGATTGTACCTCCTGGGTTTATGGTTATCTTTTGAACAATTCTATGCAATCCAACATTAAACAACATAGTTGATAAGGCATCACCTTGTCTAATGCCATTAACAGTTATAAAGCTTTCAGAAAGTTTATTCTGCATTTTTATTTTATTTTGAGTTTGTGTTAAAGTTATTTTAGTTAAATTGATCAGTTTATTGGGAACTCCAATTTCGCCTAAAGTTTGTAGAATATAGTCTCTGCTAATGCAGTCAAAAGCTCTTTTAAAATCAATATATAATTGGTGCAAAGGTAAATTAAATTCACAAAACTTCTCTAAAATTAGGCGTAAAGAAAATATTTGATCTGTTGTTGATCGACCCTTACGGAAACCGCACTGGTATTCTCCAAGAGCTGCTTCTATGTATGGTTCTAAATACTTAGCTAAGATATTAGTGAAAATTTTATATGTAGTATTTAGCAGTGATATGCCTCTATAATTCTTACACTCCAGTTTATTGCCTGTTTTATGTATAGGGCATATGACAGCTACACTCCAATCACTAGGCATTTGTTCCTGATTCCATATATCCACAATCAGATTATGAATACATTTCCACAACTCCTTTCCACCCTTTTTGATTAACTTTGCATTAATCGAATCTTCTCCTGGTGCTCTATTGTTTTTCATTTTCCTTATTGCATCACATACCATAGTATTCGTTGGTACTGGCATGTAAGGGTCAGGTCCAAAATAGGATACGTTTACATTTATATCTTCTTGTCCTCCAGAACTCAAGAGATCATTGAAATATTCAGTCCATACTTTTAGTACCTGTAGTTCTCCAGTAATTAGGTTTCCATCTTTGTTTTTACATATCATCGTTCTCGGTTGGAAGCCCTTCTTCTGCCTTCTGACACTTTCAAAAAACTTTCTGCTTTCATTTTTTCTAAATTTTTCATCTAAGTCGTACAATAAATTTTCTTCAAATATTCTCTTTTTCATTTTACAAATATTTTTAGCATTTCTCCTTCCTTCTTTGCATTTATCTGTTGCTGCTCTAGTTTTCTTTTGTAGCATAACCAGTCTGAGTTCATTTCTCTTATATATCATTTCTTTGCATTCTTGATCAAACCAAGTGTTCCTATTATTATTCTGCGTGGTCTGAATGATCTCTGAGGCAGCTCAATGTACATTTTGTTTCATGAAGGACCATTTCTATTCAATATTCATCTCCTGTATGTCCTGTTTATGAATATTATCTGTTATAGTTCTTCTATACTCATCTGCTATTGTACTGTCCTCAAATTTATTAATATTAAATTTTATGCACCTATTATTTACAAAAGTTGCTAATCTTGATAATCTAGGTCTATATCTAACTCTGACTAGAAAGTGATCTGAATCGCAGTCCGCTCCCCTTAGAGGTCGAACATCTAAGATGTCTGAGGCATGCCTTGCACTTACCATGACGTGATCAATTTGATTAATTTTAAAGCCATCAGGTGATATCCATGTTTGTAGGTGTATATTTGTGTGGGGGAACCACGTGCTGGAGATAACCAGATCTTTAGCAACCGCAAAATCACATAGTCTTTCTCCATTATCATTAGATATATCATGTAGTGTATACCTACCAACATTAGATACCACACTTGTTTTACCAATTTTGGCGTTCATGTCTCCTAATATAATTATAATATCATGCTTAGGCATTTGTTGGTGTACTCTATCCAAACGTTCATAAAAGGCATCCGTAACAATTTCATCTTTTTCTTCTGTGGGGGCATGCACTGATAAGATGGTGGTATTAAAAAATCTTCCTTCTTCTTCAAGTTACAATGCCGACCGGCATCTTTGTTCAGAAACCACCAATTAAAACTGACATAGCAATAATCAATAACAGTACCATAATTTCCCATAACTATGGCCCAGGCACCCAACTACGGTCCAAAACGCATTATGTACTACTTAGTCCCACAAGAGTTCGGTGTTTGCCATTTAAGGCGCCACTGTGATGGAATTATGTTCCCCATAGATGCTTCTATCTACCATTATACGTGGCAATGATATGGATGCTTAACAAGGTCAGTGTGCATCGTTCTATTGAATGTGTAAAGACACGAAATCATTCAGTTTGTGTTTGTCTGTTTTATTAAGCTCTCCTCTGTAGAACTGGTAAATTATAGATATATGATTGCTTGTACAATTAAACCTGGCTATATAGTGTTTACTTTCACGTAATAATTAGACTGGCAGAGGTTAAGGACTCTGCGTGAAAAATGTTTAACCTCAAGGCTAGAAGTCAGTCCTCAACTATGTATCACAATTTTTCGTGGACCATAGTTGTATTTCATTTTGAAATATTTGTTTTAATGAAATGTTAACAATTTGATTATTTACTTGTGCAAACACGGTATCTCAGTATATTATAAAACACCATTTAACATTATAGTCCAGTAAATAAAGAAACAGGCTGTTCCAGCATCAATGGTACTAGCACGAATAATGGTCCGGTAAAACGAAAACTTCAGGGTAGAAGGATCACAACCGTCCCTGTAAGTGACTATGAGAGCGATGAAATTGAATTGGATACAGATTATGATGTTTCCTGTGTACTCTCCATATTTACAGACAGTGAGTCAGATGTGGAAAAGAATACGAAATCTCTTAAAATAATGCTAAAGGCACATATTTATATGGTAGTTACTTGTGAGGAGGAATTGTGGCCAGGGAAAGTTTTGGAAGTGAAGAACTATGGAGCTGTTGTTTCATGTATAGTAAGAAACGGCAATTACTGAGGTGGCGAGAAATGGAAGACATTTTATTCTATAGAAAGGAAAACATAATAAAACAAACTGAAGACCCCATATGCGTCTCGAAAAAGAGAGATCTATTTTCAATTTCAGAATTACAAGAGAAGTGGAGATTCAAAGGATCGAAATAAGCCTATTGAATATAGTTCTCAGTATGGTAAATAAACATTATCAGTGAATTTATGTGTATAATATTTTGCTAAGAATGTGTTAGTTTATTTTGATACCGTACTTTTGTTCTTTAATATACACTCACAGGCAAAAAAAAAAAAAAAATCGGGCCAACTACATTTCATTTAAAATTTTTGAAAATTGTAGGATTTTTTAAATAATTGTAGGTGTGCTGAGGTTCATTTAGTTATTCATTTATTTTGTGATACGTAACAATATAATACTGAATACGTAATAGCCAAAAATGATCTGAAAAGGAGATTCGTTCTTCTTGCTATATTATGTCTAAACTTCTCGGACTCATTTCAAGCTATGCTGAAGAAGTCTACAGACTGGTAAGCTCTCTTGAGGCAGTATTGGAGTACTTCATTGTACACAAATGTCACTAAGTCCTATCGATTCAGCAAAATGGTTGCATTGATAGAAGATGGGAATAGTCAGCGTTATGTGGCTGCAGTTCTTGGGACTAGAAAAGCCTTCCAGAAAATAAGACAAGTTAACGTGAGTGAGAGAACTGTAAGCAGACGTCTGGATGAATGTGGGCTGAATTCCAGAAGAACCAGCTAAAGGCCCAGAATTGCTCCAGCAACATCGTTGCACATTTGGAAGAAAATTGAAACAATTTGTAAGTTTTTACACCTTTTAATTATATTCATTGTTTGGCGTTGAAAATAATAGCGCAAGTGATAATAAAGAAGAGTTTTTTTTCTGGGAAGCAATGTTTTCTTCATTTCATAATGGGTTTCCTGATTCTCATCTCATAAAAAAATTGAGAAACTTTAAGTGACCCGGTATTTTTGCCGGTGAGTGTAGTTGTTCATTATTGCAGGAAAATGACTTTCAGATTTCACTTGTTTATTGTGTGTTTATGCAATGCATACTAATAAAAAGAATCCATGTACTTTTCATTTATTTTTAATATTTCCGTGCTAGATTATATTTCTACCCTTAAATTAGAAACTCAAATGTATTGATTTACGAATAATTACAGCTCCAGCTATAGTCCATTCATGCTTTCAAGCATGAATATATGAGTGGACCATAGTTGGGCAACTCAGAATACAACTATGTACCAATGCTTATTATTTTCTTAACACTTGTAATTAAATAATTTCAAACACATATGTCAATAATTATTTAATATACACTTATAAGAGTTCGAAGCCAAAATTTCGCTTAATCTGGATGAATAGTATTGAATATACAAAGAAAAATGCGACAAATGTAGACCATAGTTAGGGGAAACTACGGTATGTGTTGTATAAATTTTACTACCTCTAATAAGTGATCCTTGTAGAACATTGTCAACACGAATTAGTATTCTTATATAAGCTCACCTTACTCATTTAAAGTAAGTTACGTTAGCGCTCTTTATCATACCTATTCCTTTCAAACAGAGCGAATATTTAACTCTAGAAAGCTATGTTTAATTTACTAGGATCACAGACTTAGATTAATTCTATTGAAAAATTTATATTTTATATATATATATATATATATATATATATACATACATACATATATCACATTTGCACTACACGACTTTTTCTGATTGTGTAAGTAGAGAGTTATCCGTAAATGACACCACAGGATGTACAGAAACGTTGCAAGGCTATAGAAAGATAGCCCTGGAAACGTTGCCTCTCACAGTGAGCCTGTCGTACGTGCCGAAGTTCAAGTTCGTTTGTCGGGCGTTGCGTGGGTGCAATTCACCTCAGTCTAATGTGAGTTACTAAAGGGTTTTCTCATTCGTGTGCAGTTTAATAAATTCAAGCTACTGTGTTATTTCTAATGTTTTGAGAACACAGAATGGATTACTCATTCCTGAGTAGTGTAGTGCAAGCTATTATGTTTTCTATAATTTTCTAAAATGTTTTATAGCGTATTACTGCGAGTTTTTTGTAGTTTTAAGTTATGCTAAAAGTGGATCATACCAAACATGCCGTCTGAAATTTCATCGTGAATTTCCTGGTGTTACCGTCCCTAGAAAATCTATAATTGTGCGATTAATGAAAATGTTTCATAATACCGGGTCAATTTTAGACAAAAGAAGAATCGGGTGCGTATTGTACTGACCAAAGAAGAATTTGATGCAATAATAGCACACATTGAACAAATTCCAAGAAAATCTGTCCCGTTTAGCTGCACATGCTGGTGTTTCCGGGACATTAGCTCACAGAGCAAGAAACCTGATACAATTGAAACGATATAATATTTATAATTTATTAATTACAAAGATATAATGTTTAAGTTGTCCATAAACTTTCACCCCTCGATTATGACTAGAGACGGTTTTCTTAGTTCAACAACATTGCAATGAGTATAAGAGTGTACGAGGTATACATTATGTCACGTATCCTTCAGTAGACAAACACAAGTAATGCACAATACATAGTCACTAAAATAGATTCCTTACTCCTAAACAAGTACAGTATACGAGTACTTCAGTTTAGCAATATTTATGATATTTAGTATGTCTAGGCCTATGTACCAGAAATTTATTTGAAATAAAGCATAAAAGCTTCCTCTTAGATCGGGTACAATTTTCATAATTCCCTTTCTAACGCGAACTGTTATTAATTTAGGGGATTAAAGAGGAGATTGTTACCTTTTCTCTGGAACTTTGAAAGGTATTTCTTATTTCTGGTTAAAAAAGCAATATTTTTTTATTAAATTATTAAAATTATAATTATTTATTAATATAATTATGTTTCAGGCAGAAAATAGGAAAGACTGGAGAATGCTGGGTTTGCAGTGAAAGACCTGCCCTTGAGCAGAACACTATGAATGAATGAATTATGTTTCCTACCTTATTTGTGTGGAATTTGAGACTTGTTCTAATCGTAAACATTTTTCGCGTATGCTTTTGTTTCACAATTGAATACAATACAAACTCTCAACAATTAGTTTGTTTCTAAAGTAACGACAGAAGTTTAGAACGAACTGGAGGAGAATATCTTATTTTATATTCTAATTAATCGACACAGATATTCTATTATTATAAGGTAATTTTATTCAATTTTAGGGTTATTATTTTTCTACATTAGTATCAGCAGCTATGAGAATCGGAAATTCTAAACATAAATAAGCTTGCTTTCTATAGGCCTATCTTGTATATTTTATGTATGTAATCCATATCACATAATTGTAGGTTATATTGATGGAGTAGATGACTCAGATCATGAAGAGATTCTCTCCGAATAAATAACTTGCATGAAGTGTCACTGTAAGAATGTGGAAGGAATTATGTAGATAGCTAATATGGCGAAACGGTAGAACCCCGAGAAAAACTCCAACAACGATCTTGTCCGCCACAAATGTCACTATTTACATATTCACGAACCCAATCCGCCTGCGTGACAGGTTGAAGGTCTGATCAATCAGCCACCGCAGGCGACAATTGATTACCCCTAAAATGTATTCTTTGCCTAATTCGAGCTATTAATACAAATTATAAACATTATGATTTCACGAATTCAGTTGTCTACATAAAGCCATTTAAAAAAATCCAAATTAGTATCTTAATATTGTTTGCTATTGTGCAGGGATTAGCTAAATGTATGTATTTTCCAGGCGGTGCTGAAAAAATAATATAATTCTGGCCTGAAATCAGTCCATGCTTCAAAACACATACGAGAAAAATTTGGCTAATATGAAGCCAACTTCACTTTCGTACGAAAATTGGAAACACAAATTCAAAGAAGCAAAGCGGCGCCTGTTACAACGTTATAAACGTGATCACAGCGAGGAAGTAAGTATTGAAAGCGATATATTAACATTCTTCAGGTTATTGTACCAGCTTGATAGAAGGCTCTGGTTAGTAAAACCTACTTCTATATTCTCTTACCAATGTAGCTATTCTTCCGAAGACTGGTCTGAATCTCACAAGTGATACCAACTAGGCAACTAGGTAGATGTAGGCTAATGAAGGACTCTGGCAGGAATCATTTCCTCAGAGATTCTATGGCTTCACACAATTTTTGCAAATTGGATCTTCAGAGCAACCTTATCCCTACATTTTCCTTATGTTATTTGCTTCTTTACTTTCCGCCAAACATTTCGCTTGTTCCTGCAACCTTCCCCGATTATAAATACTATATCTATTTCCTGGAAAGCTCTTCGTAATATACCTGTCCAGGTTATTTGGTCTATCCTTTCCAATTGCTCCCTATAATTGACCGCTCTAATAAGAAACTGATCTCCATGTACAATCCTCAGGTAGTAGTTTTAAAACTTTTATCTTGCATTCTATTGAGTCTCTACGGCGCCCGAATTCCAAAATGCGAAAATGACTGAATTGACACACTTTCAGCTGCTTCCATAAAATTGAACCATTGAAATACTGAAGAAAAGTTTCTGAATAACTTAGTTTATCCATTAGCGTAACTCAGTAGTAAGCGTGTTTGCCTTCTGTTCCTGAGTTGTTCTTGAGCATGGGTTCCTTTTCGCTTGGACCGATTAGCAGGTTGGATTTTTTCGCAGTTTCCTCCAATATGAACCGAATGTCAGGTAAACCCTGCTGACTTCTCGGCGTCATATCGGCAAACACCACCTCACTATCACTGATTTCACCTACGGAAAATAAAGTAATACTTGATATAGCGTCATTAAATAACCGAATTAGAATGAAGAACAATTCACTCTCACTTTAAACTTTGAAATAAAATAACACACACTTGCTCGTTACATATATTAGGCAGGAACCAAAGAATCATTATAGTAAGGAAAGAGTTATGGCATGCAATTATTTAAAATCATGTTCTTAAAAAAACTGTTCATTTCTCAAAGTCACAAGAAATTCACCACCAGAGTCTTTTAGCCAATCCAGCCAGTAATCCAGAAATCTGAAATACATTGTAACGGCCGCAAGCTTCTTCATGCAGCAAATTATAGGCTTCAAACCTGTTTATTAACCGGCATGGGAAACTTCGAACCGACATAATAGTACATTATGCAACGAGCCTATAATGAAGGTAATTAAGAAGTGAGTATGGATATTTATGAAACGAGCGCAAGTGAGTTTCATAATTTTCATACGAGCTTCTTAATTACCATTATAGGCGAGTTTCATACGACTTTTTATGCTCGACCATATTTCTGACTTGATATTATTAATTTTTGAGCAATGTCCCGTATGTTGTGAGATGTGCGCAGACGCGAAAGTATTGATTTTTTCCGAGGAACAGATGTCCACATTGACCTTGCTAGGCCATAAGAACCTACAGAGATAACATTGAAATTAAATTAGACATTGAAAAACGAGATGACAAATTGAATTTATTTGAATATTATTTACAATTAACGCTAATTATTACAGTAACAGAACATAACCTTCTGCGACAGTATTGGATTTCCAGCCTCCGTGACTTTTTGCTAATTCTCTTTCGATTGCATATCCGAGAATAATCGATACTTGCGGTTTTATAACGGTAGAAAGCTGAACTGTCATTGGCTGAACAGTTGTAACCTGAGTCGTCATTGGCTGAAAGACCTGACCTTTAATGAGTAGGTGTACTTTAATGACATGCATTAAAGGTCTGCTACCAGGTGTATAAATACTACATTTCGGCATGGTCGAGCATAAATAAATTTATAATACTGTTATATTTGTCACTATTATTTGTGCAATAAAAGTTTAAAAATAAAATACGAGTTCACTTGGGTAATAACTAACATACGAATTTACCCCTGAGTGGCCAGACCTCCAACCTCTCACACAAGCTGACCGAGTTCAAGTCCCGGTCAGGTCTGGGATTTTTCATCGAAAAATCCATAGTGACATTTGTGGCGGACAAGGTCACAGTTGGGTTTTTCTCGGGGTTCTTCCGTTTTTCTCCATATTAGACATCTACATCATTCCGTCGTAATTTCTCCATTTCGTCATCATTCCATAGCATTCCTCGATCACCGGCTGGCGACACGGAGGGGGATAATAATAATAATAATAATAATAATAATAATAATAATAATAATAATAATGTTTTATTTTCGCTGGCAGAGTTAAGGCCATAAGGCCTACTCTTCCACTCAACCAGCCTTAATCAATACAATACATAAATTTAAATTTACACTACACTTAAAAGGTTCTCCAGCAATATTCTTCACTACACATTTATTTAAATTTAGATAAATCTATAAGGTAAAGTATTAACTTAATTTATGAGCTAATTTAATTCAATGAATTATAATTAATTTAATATTTGAGATAGCTAGTAAAATGATGGGGATGGCCTAGGGATGAGTGGCGTTGCCTGCTCGAAACCTGGGTACACAGAGAACCGTAGTGTACTCAGCAGGTGTGGGTTTGGGAATGCGCCTAGCTTGAGAAAGAGGAAAAAAACTCTTGTACGGAGCAGGGACCCGAAGGCTTACACTGCAGTCTGAGGCTTAGTGTTCTTACCATCCCTATTCTGGGAATGATTGGGTAGCAGAACGGCCGCGCTCTTGTACAAGTACAGCACGCTGTACCCGAACTTAACCCGGGCTATGGTATGGATGATGATGTGAATTAATTATGGCGAAATGAGTCCGAGGTCCAACGCCGAAAGTTACCCAGCAATTCTGCTTCAATTAGTTGATAGGAAACTCCGGAAGAAACCCCAACCAGGATTCGAACCCGGGCCGGTCCGTTTCACGATCAGACGCGCTGACCGTTACTCCACAGCGGAGAACTAGCTTGAGGTATACCATAATAGATTGTAACAGGTCGCAGTGCTGGGTCGTAGTGCCTGTCTCCCGTAAATTCCATTCCATTCCATCACACGGGTTTCTTATATTCTAATGTTTATAATGGAATATCACTATTATATTGGCAGGGACAAAATCAGTTTAGTAGATACTTCACAAGTAAATTCTGTACATGGATGACACAATGGTATGGTGAAAAACACTTTTTTGGAAAAAAGAATTCTCAAATATATAATTTGGCAAACATATATAGTTATAAGTCCATATTTCTAAAACATCATAATAATATTTGTACAAGAAGAAAGAAAAACTGTACACAAAACGAGTGCAATAGTAATATGCGTCACAAGAGCGGTATGTTGAAGTTTTCATGTTCGAGGAAAAGTTTGAAAAAGCGAAACGTAGTTGAGCTTTTTTAATTTCCGAGAATTTAAAGAAAACATACCGCTCGTGTATCGTACATTATTTTGTGCGAGGATCGTTTATTACATACCTGAAAAAGGAATTTCTAATTAGTTGCAATGAAATCTCCATCTTGGTTTTTGTTCAATGACGGCAAATTTGCAAAATAAAAATATCTATCTTCAACATTGTTGCTTTAAAATGTTTTCTGTGTTTACTATACTCCAGCAGGCCGTGATATACGTCTGTCTTTTTTTCTCCCCAGTCTATAAATGCGAACTTAAAACAAACGGTAAGGTTATGTAATGATTTATTTTTCATTTTAATTTTTTAACAATATTATTTATATAACATATTGCAGTAATAACATCGGCATCTGGAATCTTGTTGATTTTTTCACGGTTTCCTTAATGTTACTTGCATCACGAATGCAGTAACTTTAATGGAGTTGTAGAGTTTACTTAATTTTTGTAAATATTTAAAAACAAAAATTAACAGTGAAATTTAGGTGAAATTGCAGTGGTAAGTTTCCAATTTATAATTATTACTATATTGAACGTCTCTAAAAATAATATGTTAAAAGCCTAAAGCAGTAAAATCAATATGTCACTTAAGCGGTAAGAAGAGGGAAATTGTTATGTGTGTTAGGTTGGGAATACTGAATGTGGAATTTTAGACTTACCGCGGATTGGTTTTGTGCGGAAACCAAGCAAATACGCACGATCTCGCACAAAAGTATTTTTTATATTAGTAATCTGTCTTCAAAGCAAACTCATATCAAGTATATTTTTTTAATTTCAGACTGAAGAGCGTGAAGAGAAGATCATCGCTACCATGGACAGCAAAAAATTAATACTGCATACTTCGGAACTTCTGGACGAGAACATACGGAGTATCACTAAAATCAAAATGTGGAAGTTCCTTAAAGATTCTTGGGAAATTCTAAGAATATATGTTGGTCTTCTACTCATCACTAACAGTGTCATCAACGCATTTTCAACGGGCGGTATGGAAAACTGTGACTACACTTCAGGCATCGTCTCTTACGCTGCCGGCATGTTGTTGTCTGCTTTCACACAATTTCTTTTTCGTCACACGAAAAAATATAAAAATGTTATTAAATCTGAAAAGCGAAAATATTTCACAACCGCCTTGATTCTCGGTTGGCTTCTGTGCTTTGAGAACGCGATAGGGATGTCATCCAGGACAAACGAGATTGAAAACTGTGCTAAGATAATGTTCGTATTCATATATGTATCGATCAAGTGTTTGGGCTACTCGATATTTTCGAAATCCGTGCTGGTATATATGTTATCGTATGAAATGCAAAATTTACTTCACGAGTGTATGTGCTACATATTTTATTTGTTCTCATTTGACGACTTCATTAACTCATGGAAACATTACTTTGATATTACTGTATACTAAATACAGTACAATAGTTGAAATAACAATACTCAACAATAATTAAGTATGAGAAAGTGAACACTATGTTAACATTAAACGGCATATCGTTCAATTGTATGTTCTAAAAGTAAAACCAAATTCAAATAAATATTGGTAATAAAGAAGTGTAATGTAATTCTAATATATATTATACAGTGTGTCTGTAAAGTCATAATGGGTTTTCAGATTTCTACAGTACCGGAACAAAACAAAATAAAGCAACAGTACACAGGGTGTTACAAAAAAAGTATCCAATATTTTAGTAGGTGATAGTATGCATCAAAACAAGAAAATAATGTGTAATAAACATGGGTCCTACAACACATACTTTCTGAGATCTGAACATTTGTTTATTTGAGATGCTCAATGTGACGTCCATTTATGGCAATGCATTTTACTGCTCTACAATACAGCAGACTACTAGATAATCTTACAGTAGTTGACACCCCTGGCATGGAATAATGATACGCCGTAAGGAATGCTGAGTGAGGCTCAGCAGAGATGGTGATGTGAATTTTCGTAATCAGCATGTGTAGGCTGAAAAAATCCCCATGGAGTTGAAGAAACAAGGCATCAGCACCGATTCCCAATCAACGTATGGGCAGGCGTTCTTGGTGATAGATTAATAGGGCCATACGTGCTACCACAGAGACTTTCAGGACTTTATTAACATATTTCCTGCCGTGCTGGAGAATATGGCATGTCAACAGAGACTAAAGATGTGGTTCATGCACCATGGCGCACCATCACATTTTCTCCGCAATGTGCGTGAACACCTGACGCTGACATTTCAGGCCCATTGGATTGGTCAGGGAAGCCCCACACCTTGGCCTGCTCGTTCCCCAAACCTAAATCCCGCAGACTTTTGGTTATAAGGACACATGAAGGAGCCAGATCAATTTCAAAGAGTGCGTGATTACTTACGCCGAAGGGCAGAGGAATACATTGCTATGAATGGACGTCACATTGAGCACTTCCTATGATCAAGTGTTCAGATCTCAGAAAGCATGTGTTGTAGGACCCATGTTTATTAGACATTATTTTCTTGTTTTGATGCATACTAGCATCTCCTAAATATTGGATACTTCTTTTAACACCCTGTAGATATAGCACTACCAGAAGATGTCTGGTCGTGCGTGCGTATTTTCACCTAACGTCCTCTCCAATCGCAACTTTAACACTGGTTTGCGTCACCGTCACTTTACTACCTGCACACTCATCCCAAATCTTCTCCACACTTCCGGAAGTCTTTGGGATGCTCCCCAATGCATTGTATCATATGTTTTCTTTTGGTGGGGTGGGCGGGAGATATCGTAGGAGTCTCAAACTTCACCATGAATTTAGAGACACTGTATTTCATCTTATTTATTAGAAGCAAAGGTCGTTGATAGCGGCCGAGTAGCTCAATTTTTAGAGTAATATTACTGTCCGACCATGTGGTTATGTCGCATCTCGATTTCCCCCACCCGTTTCTGTTAGCCTCTTTATTGAGGATAGTGGATGGGATGTTAGGCTTTTTCCTGAAAATATCTCCTATTAGGAATTGGAAGTCTAAATAGTATTATACAGTGCGTGGCATGTCACTCCGCAGCGAGATGCGCTAGTACACTCAGTTATACTCAACGTTGGTAACAAATTCCGCTTACAAGCATAACGTCTACATTCAGCTATGTGTATTAGAATACTATTCAATTACTACCTGCTCTAAGTCAAGACCCACACTGCTGCTTCCTCGCCTTATCTTAGTGCTGCCAACATAAACGTTCCCACGCTACTCTGAGTTCACTGCGGAGAGACTTTTGCCACGCAGTGTACAACTGCTAAAAATAAGTTAAAGAAAAGGGTCCCTTAAAGTAAGTAATTGTTAAGTAACTGTCACGTGACTTTCTCCGTTTCGCCGACCCTGCGACATAACCACTCCGTCGGACAGTAGATAGCAAGAATAGAGAGGTGAGGTACGGGAAAGAGTAGAAAAATGAGGGAGAGGGAAAGTAAGAGAGAAGGAATTAACGGAGAGTATGTAAGAGAAAATCATATCAATTTAAATTTTTTCTACGGTATTCGATCATTTTTTCTCGAGAATGGGCAATCCTGCAATATCGTTTGGTGTATTTCATTATTGGATCATATACAGTAGTATCTGTGTATTTTTAATGTCATTTCGTCACTACTCCTTTAAGATACCGCATCCTTTGTCTGCAGTTACGTATTACCGCAGCATTGGTATATTCACTAACATCATCATAAAGTTCAGTGTTTATTCTACTCGCGGTGGGAATAGTATACATTACGATACCGGCGCCGGCGTATGAAACAGCATTACATAGAAATGGTGTCATATGACGTCACATGATGATATCACCAACAAAACACACTAGGTAGGCCTATCTCCTCACACTACACACGAGAGAGAAAACGTACTTATATCATTGGAACCTTTTCACATTCCTCGGCCTCATGTCACTTAAATATCCCCTCAATCACCCATTAACCTTGTCACATACCTCGGTCTCACATGTCACTTTGCTATCCCCTCATTTAACCCATCTAATCCATAACGAAATGCAAATCAGATGTCAGTCCCATTACTCATATCCACCGTCGTAACAAAACATTGTCCAACAGCACAGCAATAAAATCAAATTCCAAACTCCACTCAGGCCAACATACTGCATATAAAATTAATTATACAGAGACATCATTTTATTTTTACTTCAATTTTTATTGTACCTGAGTTTTTGAATGTACTTCACTCCCACCCCTTCTACTAATGAAGTTCAACCGTCCTCCACACAGAACCAAGGCCGCATATACAGTCATAGTAGTACCACGGTCACAGTAAACAGTACGTTCCAAAAATATGTTCGCGTTTTCCAGTGACGAAAGAGCTTTCAATACTGAATCATTTTCGCACAGGTATTGTCGTCCATTTGCCTACGTCGCATCCGGTTTCCCTCACCCTCTTCTATTCGCCTCTCTATAAAGGCTAGTGGCTGGCTGTCTTAGCTCTTTTCTTAAAATATTAATTTCTGTTAGGAATTGGACGTCTAAGTAATATTATACAACTGTTTCAAATAACTTAAATAAAAGGGCCTTTTTAAGTAATTAACTGTAACGTGATTTTCCCCCTTTCTACGACCCTGCGACATAACCACTTGGACGGACAGTAGATAGCACGTCTGAGTAATTTTATCTTTTCGGATCGGGCAGACGTGAAGATTGAATTTACAGTATGTAAAGTACTCTTTTATAGAGTAGATACAACTTATTTCAATATGAGTTACTGGTACAAAGGACGAAACTGGTAATTGGAATTAGGTATAATAGTCTATAGTGCGATAATATGCACATTAGAACTGAAGCCTGTATCGAAATGAACGGCCACCATTTTCAAAAATGTGTTTAAATATCCACATTTGATTATTTTTCAATTTAGCTTCATTCTCTATAGTGTACGCTAATGTGCTATGGACAGTATAATAATATACACTGCATAATGAATACGTCCGCATGGACAGCTCACTTCTTGAGTAAAAACACTCATTGTTAATACTGTACTGTATTTTGATTAAACAAAAACCTAATGAAAACTATCAAACTGAAAATCGCGATATTTCCTAGTTTACGTAAATGGATGAACTACTTTTCTTCCCTCCTATACCTAGTAAAGTGATTTGTTTGTATATTATACCAGTATCACCTAACTCCAGTCGTGGAAGGGAGTAGCAAACGGTGTTGACGGTTTTCAACCGTTGATCAAAAGGTATAGCCAGGTTAATATTAGAAATGATAGTAAAAATAAAATGATGTCCCTGTATATTGAGCGATAGCAACAGTTAAGCCTCGGTTTTTCTGAACCGACTTATGCTAGGTGCGAGGCCTCGCACAAATCCGGACTACACAATACATAGTGAGTGGTTTCTATAGCTGCAAGATTGGAAGTGAATAGCACTGGGTGAACAGCCTCGCGCGGCCTTGAATCCCCCACCTCCGCACACATAGCCGGCTGGCCGTGAAACCTGTTCTGCTCTATATTGTTCACTCAGTACTTACTGCAAATATGTTACAGTAATATCAAAATTATATCTACAACAAATCAGCTAAATAAAGATGAGGTAAGTGATCAATATTTGTGGTTCACCGTATGGGACCTTACTTAATTCTAACATTCACTGGCATCATCCAGCGCTCGACATATTCTCTGAGATGTGTAAATCTGTAGTCACAAATTTACTTTGAGAATTATTTTCTTCGCATAAACAAATTAAAAATGAGATATGATAATAAAGAAATTCTAGATCGTTTATATTAGTAGTGGAATGTACACAATATATTGTATACACTGTTATATAGCTTTTAACAGCGGTCATCAAAACACTGCACTCACGGGCTAGTGTTTCTTACCCGCGGACAAGATACTGCTCTAGAGTGCATTCGTGGCTGCTGGCGTGTATGCTGTCTCTCTATCCCTTGTGCACGACGGAGCACAGTT
This sequence comes from Periplaneta americana, assembly GCF_040183065.1. Classification (NCBI taxonomy): domain Eukaryota; kingdom Metazoa; phylum Arthropoda; class Insecta; order Blattodea; family Blattidae; genus Periplaneta; species Periplaneta americana. The sequence goes on from NC_091127.1 coordinate 121,215,196, forward strand.
TCTTACCCTCCGTGCACTCTACCCATTTCAGCGAGTGCTGACGACCACTGGCTTATAATACAGCTACATCTGTAGTTTTACAGGGTTATTGTTTAGTCAACTGTCCGAACACAGGTCTGAACCACACAAGTGATACTAAGACGGCACCACTTATGAGGCAACCAGGCCAGAAGATAATGGGGTAGAGTGGCCAGTTCCTTTCCCCCTCCATTGCAAACATCGCCGACTAGCTACATATTACACTAGTCAGATTTCAGATGCATACAAACAGTTATTCAAGTGAGATGGACTGTCTGATAATAGATGTACATATCAGCCAGAATCTCAATCAGAGGCTGTTTTACAGGGTGTAGTCCAAAATCGTAAAACGCTCACAATTAGAAGCTAATTCTTCAAAAAGTACAGAATAAAACCGTAATACAAACTAACTTGAAAAAGTTACAAAAATTGCAATATTTTTACCTTGCGATAACGTTGCACAAAATATTCCCTTTTAATGTACCCTTGTGGGATTAGGATGATTTCATTGCTTCTGTTTTCCGTCCACGAGACACACGATTCTCTTCCACGTTGCTTCATTCTTGGAATGTAACATTCAGAAAGCAAATAAACTGAAAAACTATTGTAATAAAATAAACTTTCGAATGTCTATGGAAACTACTAGCTCCATTTGCTGTCGGTAAAGTTGTGGTGGAGAAACGATGCCCACAATATATAAGGAAACACAGATTCACTGTCGATATAGCAGTGCAAAATACACTAAGGAAAATCGCCGATTTTTAAAGTGCAGTTCAACACTTTGTAATGTCTATCCATATATTTTCGTGGCACTCCGCGATTTTAAGTAATGAACAAAAGACGAGTTGTAAATATTGCTCATCCTTAGAGACATAAATTATACACATTGTTCAAAAGAACTTGGACACACGTATATATGCCATCGCTTAAAATAATATCACCATTTTTTGCGTATAAATTATACATTTTTAAGTGAAGAAAACTATTTATTTCATCAATGTGTCAAATTTGTTCACCCGAATAAGTCACTTCATTAGCTTACTTTAACTAAAGATCCATTTGTAACAAAAACATTAAAATAATGGCCAAAAATATCACGCACCGCACAGGATGTAGATACTGATCATACACCATAACAAGTCACGAGCTTAAATTGCTGTCCGCCTAATATGAAATACGATTACTAACTGCCTGCTAAGGGGTACGAATGTACCTATTTTCCTTGAAACAGGGTTGCCACACACTATTCTCGAGCAAGTAAACGTTTGGCGATTTCTGTCACCTCTTGTATTTTGAAAATTTTTAACTTTTAGTTGTCAGCAGATACGGGCGTTAAGGCTGGTTCACAATAAACCGGGAACGGAAACGACAACGAGAACTAGAACGGAAATAATTTTAAAATAAATGTATTTAAATGTGTGCATTCACAATAGTTATTTGTGAATGTTGACATTTATAGTCCCGCCGCTCTAATTTACGGCAGCCAATCACGTTGCAGGTCGGCAACATTTAACGTGTGCGTCTTGTGATTCGCTGATAAAGACGTTATGCATTTCCTAAGGCTAGATAAATAATCTCCCGCCATTTTGGCTCTTTCGTTGGCGTTCGCAGAAAGCACACGAGGACGTTATTTGCCGCTCAATTATTTGCTCAATTACAATGCGTTTGATTTATTATCATAGGAGCTACGACATGATAATGTTTAACGGTGTGGCAAATAGATTCCTCGTCTGGTAGCTCGGCAACGAAAGGACAAAAATGGCGAACGATACTACCTACCTAGACTTTATAGAGCCTTCACTTCCTAAGACGTAAGCAAAGAGGAGGAGTCACGCCGGGAATAACAGCATCGCTACTATATATACATTATTTTAACAATATTTCCGTTCTCGTTCTCGTCGTCGTTTCCGTTCTTAGGTTTATTGTGAACCAGCCTTTAGAGTTTCCACCACGTTCTCTTCTATGATCTACATTCACTATACTCGTAGTACTTAAATTATTTAAAAGCAAGATATTCAGGCTCAGTTGCATAATAATCTCAAACTGGATTTAACTTTTATCGAAAATCAGAAAATGAATCGACTTTTTTTTCATATTAATTTCATTTATTGTGTTCCGTAGATCTTACGCAAGAATTGAAGCTTTAAGATGTAAAACAAGTCAAGAGTTATACAGGGTGTAAGTGAAACACCGCTTCAGATTTTCAGAGTGAATACCTCATGTAGCTATGTAACAAAAAAAGTGTAATACCAAATGTTTAACACCCTCTGATTCGGTAACTATTGCGAGTAAGATCGTGATTTTTGTCCATACTTACTGGCTTTTAAGGAACCGGGAGGTTCATTGCCGCCCTCACATAAGCCCGCCATTGGTCCCTATCCTGAGCAAAATTAATCCATTCTCTATCATCATATCCTACCTCCCTCAAATCCATTTTAATATTATCTTCCCATCTACGTCTCGGCCTCCCTAAAGGTCTTTCTCCCTCCGGCCTCCCAACTAACACTCTATATGCATTTCTGGATTCGCCCATACGTGTCTACATGCCCTGCCCATCTCAAACGTCTGGATTTAATGTTCCTAATTATGTCAGGTGAAGAATGCAATGCGTGCAGTTCTGTGTTGTGTAACTTTCTCCATTCTCCTGTAACTTCATCCCTCTTAGCCCCAAATATTTTCCTAAGAATCTTATTCTCAAACACCCGTAGTGTCTGTTCCTCTCTCAAAGTGAGAGTCCAAGTTTCACAACCATACAGAACAACCGGTAATATAACTGTTTTATAAATTCTAACTTTCAGATTTTTTGACAGCAGACTGGATGATAAAAGTTTCTCAACCGAATAATAACAGGCATTTCCCATATTTATTCTGTGTTTAATTTGCTCCCGAGTATCATTTATATTTGTTACTGTTGCTCCCAGATTTTTGTTCATATCGATAAAAAATCTTACAAAGAATCATTTATCCCTCTGCCGTATTTCAATAACGTAGACGGTTTTCGTGTAAATTTAATTAAAGAAACTATTAATTTCAAGCCAAAGAACGATGTGAGCAGATTGCAACGTAGCAGCTAGAAAGGGCCGTTCGCGTAGAGGAACAAACCGAGTTCGTTGACCTCTTACAGCTGTAATACGAGAAGAAAGAAGACTGTGTTAGCGGCGATGTTGCCAGACTGCTGAAACTTCCAACTTAATTTTATAATTAACCGTGTATTTAATCACGAAACGTAATATAGGTTTTCTATTCCTTTAAGTGTACCCTATCGTCCCTTTCTATCTTCAGGATTATTTCACTTCCACTCTGTATACATTTTTTTGGTGAGATGAGGCTCAGTTATTCGCCCTAGATTACCTGATTGTGAGTTATAATTCTATTTGTTGTATGACAATGATCTTATGGCCAGTGTACATTATAATAGTAAGTGATAAAGTAGACTACATTACTGTAGCTTTATTTTCTTCATACTACTGTACTCTACCTACTTTTGGTAGGATAACCATTCACACGAAACTAGTAATTTGGTAGAGAAGAGTTAACAATAACATCCTTGAAGATTCTTGAATCACCCTGTATTTCCAATTTCAATTCTCATGCTACTACTACTACTACTACTCGTATACACGAGTATATACGAGTGAGTGAAATATTCACGGGATAAACCAATTCTCCACCGACTATTGGCAATCCTGCGAGAGATGGCAGTGTGTGTGCGGCTAATGCCTATTCACTTCACTTGCGTGATTCGGATACCGGATACTGCGAATAGATGACAGGACTGTGACCCATTTACAAGTTGCACACCACTTCGGCTGGCCACGTTACGCACAATGTATATCTGTGAAGAGTTATGTCTGTACTAGAGTGAGTGTATGTGTAAGTGTAATGTAGGAAATGGGTGAGGATGATAAAGGTGACGAAAGGAGAAGGTGAAACCCGATGTTGGCACGTAGCCTACTCCTGTCGGATAGCACCAGGCTTTACGTCCGCATCCGGCGGAAGAATCACTATCAACAGTGACATGCATTCTCTTCATATGCACTGCTGAGAGATTTGGGATTTAACCTAGGCATATTGGTGCACAATTTAGTGATTAGATGTTGTACACCGCCATTTTACATGAAAATGTCTGACTTCGTCGGGAATCGAACACGGGCCGGCTAGTCTGGAGGTAGACGCGCTACCACAGAGCTAAATCGGCGGACCTGAACAAAAAATGTAATAAATAAAACAAACTGAGAAAACATTATTTTTTGTTAAAAAGTAATTAGAAAAGAAAAGTTATTATTATTATTATTATTATTATTATTATTATTATTATTATTATTATTATTATTTTAACATGACGTTCTTTCACTGTCAACGCCACTAGATTTATTAAAAATAACCTGCTGCATAGAGAACTAGGAGGTCAGTCTGTTTCTGAACACATATACAGCTTAGTGAAAAAAAATCTATGGAGCTCTTCATAAAGTTACTGGTGATCAACATTATAACCTTTATAAAAAACTAGTTCTCTCCATCTTCGACAATACAATCTCAAGACTTGCTTCTGTAATATGAACTATCCTTCAAACAATTTGAGTCAGCCTGGGTGGTGCAGTCGGTAGAATATTGGCCTTCTGTACCCCAGGTTACGGGTTCCAAATGTAACATTTAGGCCTATTGTTTAACAATTTTACTGATGTAAATTTAGAAGTAGCCTATTTTTGAAACTGAAATTACGTATTGTAAAACGAAGTATTTACTGGTCCGACTTTCGCTGATGTCATTCTCTCCATATGTGACACTATTTTATTAGCTGTGAAAATTCTGACTAAAGAGAAGAGATTTTTGCCTCAAGGTCGGGCTCTCCACCTAGATTTATTTTCCTTCATCAGCGAAAAAAGATAATAAAGTGCGGGTAAATTTTAGAAATAATTCCTGCTGCAAATCTATAAAACTTTGGGTAGCGTTTTGGGTCATGTGCCTTGTAAAATCCAGTGATATCATTATGTATGTCTTTTTAAGTTGTGAATTACTTTGCAAGTCGATTAATCCCAGTTGCAAATTGGTAGGAACGTCCGAAGACTTTGCAGATTAATGTAAAGTGAAAACGTCCAATTTAATTTCAATGCCTTTAAGTCAAGGATCGTCTGATTGAGGTTCTGGCTGGTATGTACATCTATTATCAAGCAGTACCTACATCTCACTTGACGATATGTGTCAGAGGAAGAACAATTTGTTTGTATGCATCTGAAGTCTGACTAGTGTAATATGTAACTAGTGGGCGATGTATGCAAGGGAGAGGTAAAGAAACTGGCCACCCTATCCCATTATCTCCTGGCCTAGTTGCCTCATAGGAAGTACCTTCTTGGTAACACTTGTGAGGTTCAGACCTGTCTTCGCACAATTGACTAAACAACAACAACAACAACAATAACAAATCATGGAATCTATTATCGAGCTAATCTTTCAGGCTATTCAGAATGTTTATGTCTTTCTGAACATCCATTCTTTCACTCAGTGACTGAAGATAGGGAAAATAAAAGGAATGTGATCCTCTATTTTTTCTTCCATTATAAAAGCATCAATTTAAATGCTTTCATCACTAACGTCAGAAATCCTTTCTCTTGTAGCTTTAAGTTTAACTCATTCTAATGTTTTGTGAGGTTCAACCCCGTCACGTGCCCCTCCTAGTCGATTCACTCCCTCCAGGTAAGTTAAGAGAAAATGCACAGTGCACTCAAACCACTGCACACTGTGCAGATTTTCGGTACTGCTTTACTAAGACATCCATAAACATGTATGCAGTTATGTAGTTCTAGACGTACGTATGGTGTTTAGAGAGTTATAATTGGTCAAGCAACCTTTTCATTTACCTTTTAGTACTTATTTTACAGATTTATTACCGATTCATTAACTCCAAATATAGCAGTCAAATCTTCATTCTATGTTTCATTAATTGTTTCTGTAAACCGACATTTTGTGTGCTAACTTGTTAAGTCCTCTAAGAATATTATTATAATTTCCTTTTTTGTTGACGTCGTATAAAATTCTGTCCAATATTCTTGTGAGAAGATTAACTCCGTACGTAGATGAAATTATTTGGGATCATCAGTGTGGTTTTAGGCGTAATAGATTGACTGTTCATCAGATTTTTTTAATTAGACAGATATTGGAGAAAAATGGGAGTATAAGAGTACAGTATACCAGTTATTCATCGATTTCAAAAAGGCATATGACTCGGTTAAGAGAGAAGTTTTATATAATATTCTTATTGAATTTGGTATTCCCAAGAAACTAGTTCGATTAATTAAAATGTGTCTCAGTGAGACTTACAGCAAAATCCGTGTAGGCAAGTTTCTATCTGATGCTTTTCCAATTCACTGCGGGCTATAGCAAGGAGATGCACTATCACCTTTACTTTTTAATTTCGCTCTAGAATAAGCCATTAGGAAAGTTCAGGGTTTGTCTATGCAGATGACGTGAATATGTTAGGAGAAAATCCACAAACGATTAGGGAAAACACGGAAATTTTACTTTAATCAAGTAAAGCGATAGGTTTGGAAGTAAATCCCCAAAAGACAAAGTATATGATTATACTGCCCCTCTCCTCTTTCAGGGGCGAGCTAAAGTTTTTCTGTATATATTATATTTTATGTTACAATTATTAGCAAAAATAATAAATAAATAAATAAATAAATATCTCGTGACCAGAATATTGTACGAAATGGAAACACAAGCATTGGAGATTTATCCTTCGAAGAGGTGAAAAAATTCAAATACCTTGGAGCAACAGTAACAAATATAAATGACACTCGGGAGAAAATTAAACGCAGAATAAATATGGGAAATGCGTGTTATTATTCGGTTGTGAAGCTTGTGTCATCTAGTCTGCTGTCAAAAAATCTGAAAGTTAGAATTTATAAAACTGTCATATTACCGGTTATTCTGTATGGTTGTGAAACTTGGACTCTCACTTTGAGAGAGGAACAAAGATTAAGGGTGTTTGAGAATAAGGTTCTTAGGAAAATATTTGGGACTAAGAGGGATAAAGTTACAGGAGAATGGAGAAAGGTACACAACACAGAACTGCACGCATTATTTTCTTCACCTGACAAAATTAGGAACATTAAATCCAGACGTTTGAGATGGGCAGGGCATGTAGCACGTATGGCCGAGTCCAGAAATGGATATAGAGTGTTAGTTGGGAGACCGGAGGGTAAGGGACCTTTGGGATGCCGAGACGTAGATGGGAAGATAATATTAAAATTGATTTGAGAGAGATGGGATATAACGAAAGAGACTGGATTAATCTTGCAGAGGATAGGGACCGAGGGCGGCAATGAACCTGCGGGTTCCTTAAAGGCATTTGTAAGTAAGTAAGTAAGAGCGCATTAAAAGATGCGTAGATACATGTAGCAGCTTATTTTTACCTCTCTCTCAGTAACAAATGGTCCGACTCTGTTCTGAACCCTGCATATTTTTTCTTACTTTGTTTCCTATTGGCAGACACTTCAGAGCGTCCCTAGTGGAACATTAAGAAACTTAAACAAACCGAGGTGAAAGTCAATCGACAAATACAGTACAACGATGAAATTAAATTCGTAACCAACGCATGTATCTCTCTCTCAATATTAATTCGCCTTGAACTGTTCACCTCCCGATACAGTCGCAATAGATCAAAAGATTCAGTAAAATTACATATTATTCAAGCCTGTTGTTTAGTCAACACCCCAGAAGTGACATCAACAAGGCATCGTTCATGAGGCAACTAGGCCAGGAGATCATGGAGTAGGGTGGTCAGTTCCTTTCTCCCTTCATTGCATACATCGCTGACTAGATACATAGTACACTAATCAGGTTTCAGATGTATATAAGCAATTGAAGGGCTCCCTGCAAAAACGAGGTAGTTCACTTCTACAAATATGTGGAAAACAACAAAAAGCATTCTAAAAAATTCAAATTTCAACTGAGCTTCTTTTCTTTTTCAGTGTATGTCCTAGGTACGTATGAGCTTCATTTTATTACTCACTCATTTATTGCAATCATTACCTAATTTAAGGAGATAAAATATAAATAAATAAAAGAGCTACTCTTTTTTTTCACTAAATTGGATATAATTAAACACATTTTTCACTGAACACAATTTTACTGAGCGAATGTCATAATCTACAACACAAGACGCACCAGATACCAGATACATACATACATACATACATACATACATACATACATACATACATACATACATACATACATACATACATACATACATACATACATACATACATACATACATACGTACATACATACATACATACATACATACATACATACATACATACATACATACATACGGATTGAGTCATAAGTATGTTTGAGACACGCGTGAATATGCTCCTTGTCCAAAACTAAGAACAAATCCTTATACAGAGACATCATTTTATTTTTGCTAACATTTCTAATATTAACCTGGCAATACCTTTGAATTAATGGTTGAGAACCGGAAACACCGTTTGCTACCCCCTCCTACGACTGGAGTTCGATGATACTGGCTCAAAATACAAATCACTTTATTAGTTATAGGAGGGAAGAAAGGTTTTTCATTTACGTAAACTAGAAAATATCGCGATTTTCAGTTTGATAATTTTCATTAGGTTTTTCTTTAATCAATATACAGTACTGTTAATAACCAATAAGTGTTTTTACTCACGAACTGAGCTATCCATTCGGACATATTCACTATGAAGTGTATATTATATTGTCTGCGGCACATTAGCGTACGCCTACAAAGAATGAAGTTAAATTGAAAAATAATCATAATATGGATATTTAAACACATTTTTGAAAATGGTGGCCTCAGTTCTTTTGTGTATATTATCCCACTGTAGACTATTGCTCCTAATTTCAATTACCAGTTTCGGCTTTCGTACTAGTAACTCTTGTTCAAATATTTCTGTACCTAATCTATAAAAGAGTACCTAACGTACTGTAAATTCAATCTTCAATTCTGCCCGATCCCAAAAGATAAAATTACTCAGACATGCTATCTACTGTTCGTCCAAGTGGTTATGTAGCAGGGTCGCAGGGTCACGTAACAGTTAATTACTTAACGAGGCCCTTTTATTTAAGTTATTTTAAACAGTTGTATAATATTACGTAAACGTAAATTCCTAACAGAAATTAATGTTTTGAGAAAAGAGCTAGGACAGCCCAGCCACTAGCCTTTACAGAGGGGCGAGTAGAAGCGAGTAGGGGAAACCTGGATGCGACGTAAGCAAACGGACGACAATACCTGTGCGAAAATATGATTCAATATTGAAAACGCGAAGATATTTCTGGAACTCACTAACCCAATACTGCTTACTATGACCGAAAATGCGGTCTTGGCTCTGTGTCGAGAACGGTTGGAAGTTTACTAGTAGGGGGGTGGGAATGAAGTACATTAAAAAATTCAGGTACAATAAAAATTGAAGTAAAAATAAAATCATGTCCCTGTATAATTATCATAGTCTCTTCTTACCGAGTGTTTGTATTGCAAAATTTATGTAAGATCGAATTCCAATATGTTTTATGAAGTAAAACGTATCTAACATCCGCTTTGTACACCATATCTCTCAGAATGTATCCGACGTCGAATATCAGTATCTTTGATGACACATCGTGAACTGACTGAGCCACACAGAGGTCATACGACAAGACGAGTTTCCCAGAACAAACGCAGTTACAAGGGATCTGAAAGGGATCTTCCCCTACCAGCTCAGATAAATAAAGACAATTCAGCTCAGAGCCCATAAGTCACGCAGGAAGGCAATTGCTTCTGTTAATAGTGTCAATAAAAACTCGTGTGGGTATTGATGTCTCGGGTCCATTAAAGTTCCCTTGAAAATCTAATAGGAAGGCGGCGGATAAAATGTAGCTTTCTGGTAATGACCACAACACACACATCTCCGGCTGTAGGTGGCTGAGTTTATAAAACGGCTCTGATAGAATTCGCCGCCAGTTGCGTCCGAACGCAGGCTTGTTTACGACAGTATGTGATCGTTCGTGGATCTGCGTCTATGTAGAAGTCTATAACCATCCAGTCTCAAAACATAAATAATAATAATACATTTACTAATTCATAGGGACTTCGAATTTCAAGGTAGGTCATCGAGATTTAAAAAAAAGAACAATAAACTTAACAAAAGCGTTACTTTTCCACTTAACGAGCACCTAGGAAACTAGATAATGTATATAATGTGTAAATTTTTAGAAAATTTTAACAAAGCATTTTTTAAGTTTTAATTTATAAACAATTTCTTGACTTTCAATAAAATTTGTTTTGTACTAGAGAGCGTTCTACTCAGTTCTGAACCGGGAACACGCGCATCAAGATATGCTTTCATGGCCTGCGTAGACGCGTCATTAGGCCTACACAGTGTGGATATGAAATAATCCTGCAGATTGAAAGGAACGACAGGGTAAACTTAAATGAATGAAAATCTATATTAGGCTATATTTTGTGATTAAATTCACTGTTAATTAGAAAATTGAGTTGGAAGTTTTAGGAGTCTGGCAACATCGCCGCTAACACACTGTTCTTTCTTGCAATACAGATATAAGAGGTCAACGAACTCTTGTCTGTCTGCCTTAGTGAACTATCTCTGCTATCTCCCTTCTTGGCTACAATGTTGCAAGCTAGTCGCATCACCAGTGGCTTCAAATTAGTGGTTTTCAAATTAAATTTACACAAAAACCATCCATGCTACTGAAATACGCCAGAGGGATAAATTATTCTTTATTAGATTTTCTATGGATATAAGCAAACATCACGATCCTACTCGCAATAGTTACCGAATAAGAGCGTGTTAAACATTGGGGGGGGGGGAATATTTTTTTCTGAGAAAACTGTGGACTTTCCACCAATACGGTATTACAATTTTTTGTTACATACAACATGCATTATTCGCTCTGAAAATTTGTAGGACCTACGGTTATTTCACTTCCATCCTGAAGATCTCTAATCTCCCAAGTAGGCCTACTGTATTTTTAGGTTATTTTACGACACTTTATCACAGTCTAGTATATACAGTCGCGAAGCTCAATACGTAGTAAATATGCAAACATTAGGTAGTTGCTCACCACTAGGATCGCTAATATCGCCTCATTACAGGCAATGCAAAATAGTACCGTCACAGTCTATTGTTTCTAGCACCCTCAAAACTCAAACTTCGTGACTGTATATAGACGACTTTGACTTTATCAACATCTTAGGTTATTTAGCGTCTGAATGAGATTAAGGTGATAATTCCGGTGAAATGAATCCGGGGTTCAGGATCTAAAATTGCCAGCATTTTCTCATATTGAGTTGAGGGAAAACCCCGGAAAAACCTCAACCAGGTAACTTGTCCCGACCGGGAATCGAACCCGGGCCACCTGGTTTCACGCCCAGACGTGCTAACCGTTACTCCACAGGTGTGGATCCGCGTACTGTATTTTAATCATTCAACTTTGATTAATAACAGCATGGACACAATTATATTTTTATTTCATAATCCGTACTTAACTTTCAAGAATAATTCTGCAGTGCCTCGGAAAAGTGACATAAGTCAGTTTCCACAAACCTTTTATGATAATTTGACAACTTACGGAATATCTACTCGCTTGGGAAAAGAGACAAAAGTATTTCTCCCATTGCAATAATTCATATAAAAAAATCGACATAAACCAGTGTAAGTTGTCAATAAATTATCAAAAAAGGTTTGTGGAAACTGACTTATGTCACTTTTCCCAGACACTGCAGAATTGTTCAAAGTGGTATCCGTCTGCATTGACACATTGCCGACAACTTTGAATAAAATTATTATTCACACGCAAAAGTTCTCTACTACTTCCGTAATGATGGCAATTTTTCTTCTTATATTGTCTCTATTTTCGTCTCGTCTGTGTGTATGTGTGTGTGTGTGTGTGTGTGTGTGTGTGGGGGGGGGGGAGGATATTTCTGTATGATTACCTCGCTTCTACCAGTGGGCGATCTTTAGTAGATATTGTTGCCCTAGGCTAGCCATGTTTGAAGTCTCGCCTGTTTTACCAACAAATTGCACAGCATCATTATTAGATTTTATACACCATCATAGCATTAAAACCACTGGGTGTTGATTACTTCCAAACTAACAAAGTAAATTAATAATATATCAGCAACAATCATTTATTATCAAAAGAATGAACCTGCGATGTTGCACTATTGTTTCCTGTTGCGTTATTGCTTAAATACTTAATAAAATGTGTTGTAATGATGAGTACGTAAGGGGGAGACTTTGAGAATTCCTTTGAAGACGAAATTAATCAAGGTAATGAGTTTCACTTTACATAATTATGGCTATACAATTTTAAATTTGTTTTATATTTTGTCGATTGTCGATTAACTGGCATCTTTAAAACAACTATTTATTTTCATTTACTATTCCTCCTTCAGATTCAGCCGTAAGTTGCCGACCTTATAACCAGAGGTAAGAAGTTCGTACCAATACTGTTAAGTTGTGTAAGCTGGGACTACATGTATACCGAATGAACTGTAGTGACGCAGCTCTCAACATCAACAAAACAGCTAAGTAAACATGTGCAGTTGGGTGGTAACCAAACTTATCTTCGTGCCAATGATCCATGGTCTTAGAATCAGAAATAAAATGATCTAGAAAATTAACATTGTGTAAAAAGGCAATAAAAATTGGCAGTTACATTGTTCGTAATTTTCAATATAAATTAATTACCCATATATATAAGAATAACAAACGAAATACGTAATAATATGTATTTAGCCTTGCTATAAATAATAATAATTTACATTTTCAGTTTATCAAAAATATACCTACTTTTCTGTGTTGAGAGAAATAATATTTATACTCCGAAAATGTTCGTTCTACGTCATAAGACGTCTGAAATATGATACAATATTCCTTACTGTATCACCAAGTGAACAACAGCTTTGTGAATATAGGCGTAATAGTGCATTTCGTATACCTACGTTACATCACATTAAACCCGTAATTCGTTTCAAGAACACTTTTCATATTTTGCTGAAAGGGTACACTGATGTGAAATTTGAAATATCTAAATTATTCTATGTAGATCTCTGAAATTTTGTACAGTTGTCCTACTCTATATAAATAGTTTCTGTACAACGTTTCGTATCATTGATGCAAAAATGTATGAATTATTAACAATTTTGTAATTTTAAATTGTGTAAATTTATCTTTTCAAAAATTGCTACTTCTCCCACAAATTCAAATATTTTGGCCTGAAATTTTGTCTGCATACTTTTCAGGCCCTCGGAAATAAAACTTACTATACAATTTTTCCTTTTATTTTACTAAAAATAAAATAAAAAAAAATATGCATTAAAGTGCAAAAACATAAAGAAAAATTAATATTAAATAAAATATGAATATTACATATTAATCCTGATAGTAAGTTTTGTTAATGACTATTGAGACTTCTGCGGTTTGGTATATACACGGTGTTCCCGGTCTAGTGTTACAAACTTTCAGGGATGATGGGGAAGGCACATGTATCAATTTGAGATAAGGAACCCTGATCCGGAAATGACCGAGTCGAAAGTTACAAGCAAAAATAGTTATAATTATTCTTCCACATCTTGCGGCGTCAGTAATTTCTACATTTCTGGACTGCAGCAGAGTGACTGTTGTCTATTTTGAGTCAAATTTTGAAGTAGAAAGTTTCTATTCATTGTTGTATCTTCCATGCAAAGGAAAGTATTCCATATAAATATTTCGTAACACAGTGCTCCTACTTTATGTAAACACATTACATAATTTCCAGGTAATATGTATCTCCATTTGCTGATATACTTGTATTAGTATCAGTAAATCTTTAAGTTTTGCATTTGACTTCGTGTGATTGGAAGATTTAAATCTGAGAAGTTAAAAAACTGCAAAACTGCACTGCTAACTTAGCACGTAATGAAACTGCTTCTCCAGTGTGCGTATTTCTGTAATGTAGTTACGGAAGTCATCCATCCACAGTTCGCTGAACGACCCAGCTTCTTTTTTATTTTTTTTTATTTTATTGGGTTATTTTACGACGCTGTATCAACATCTAGGTTATTTAGCTTCTGAATGATATGAAGGTGATAATGCCGGTGAAATGAGTCCGGGGTCCAGCACCGAAAGTTACCCAGCATTTTCTCGTATTGGGTTGAGGGAAAACCCCGGAAACAACCTCAACCAGGTAACTTGGCCCGACCGGGATTCGAACCCGGCCCACCTGGTTTCGCAGCCAGACGCGCTGACCGTTACTCCACAGGTGTGGACCCCAGCTTCTTAAATTTAAATATATGTATAGAGTTTTTCAAGAGTAAAAAATGAGTTTAATTTCTTACATTTTTTTTTATTTTCTACTCAAAAGCCATTACGCATTAAATACCATTTCTTTTGTAATAAGTCAGCGCCAGAATTTTTAAGATTCTACATAATGTCTGAAAATGAAGAGAAGAATATTGATGATGGACCATAATGGTTGTTCGACATTATTATTATTATTATTATTATTATTATTATTATTATTATTATTATTATTATTTGATAGTACTACTAATAAGATGGTGTTGATAATGTTCAGTAGTGATCATGTGTTAACATTAACCATGAGTTCTTATTCACAGACATAGTCGTCGCGATGCTGCTTCCAGTAACCACTGTCACTGCGCTTTGTGTCCTCATCGAGTTATCAGAATCTACAAAGACGGAGAACGAACTGGAGGAAATGTTCAAGGCAAGGTAAACACGTCCCACATACTAAATAATTCAAGACACTCTGATAAATTACAGAAATACATTTGCGTCAACCTTACGTTCTATATCGCACTTACATAAGTTTACCATTTAAAGTTACCCTGAATGAAATTGATCGAAATTCTTATCAGACATAGCCACAGTTTAAGGGAGTAGCGTACGATAATTGTCATTTATGGTTAAAAAAAATAGATGGTGGGAGAGATTTTCTCCTATAATCGCGCTCAAACCTCCTGACGTTTCGCGAGCGGCCGGGTGCATACAGAATGAGGCGAGGCGAGACGCGACGTTTTGCTTTACAACGCCTCGCGACAGCTCAACACGGTCTGCTCGCGACAACTGATTTGCTGGCTGTGTGGGTTTGGAAAACTGGCCTAGGCTAGAAAATGGCGTCAATGAAAGAGGATTGTCTATATGAGAAATTCCATTGTATTTTTGGTTATTATTTCCTAAGGATGCCTAATACGCCTAAAAATCTATAGAACTGATAAATGGATAATTTGTATAAACAAAAGCCGCCCTAAATAAGGGTTCGATAGAATAATAAGTAAACAAAACAATTTTGTGACACTTGGAAAGAAAAAGAAAAAACATTAAGATAAGAAAACGTAGGAAATCATTTACAATAAAAATTTTGTTGGGTACAAATGATTACTAATTATATCTAAGGATGATTTTAACACGTGAGATCCTATGACATCAATCGTTGCATCAGAAATTTTATATTGTTTAAGTTGATTTAAAGTTTCACGTGGGATCGTGTCACGGGCATCGAACATGAGCCCAAAAACTGTCCAATGTGTAATGTGATATTGTGCTCCAAGATGCTGACAACAAGGCTCATATATGACTTGTTTTTCACGACACACCTCTTGTGGCTGTTGCTCATGCATCTCAAAACGGATTGTGGGATCAAGAATGACACCCTTATCCTTCTGCCGATCAATTATGATATCAGCCCGTCTAGTAGAGCCATCAGAAGAGACGCAACCAACCTCCTCATAAACCTCATAGGAAGCATTCTGACGGATTGAAGCTGCGATGAGAGAACGAACCGTATTATGTCTGTTGATTCGGAGCAATTCTTCATGATGGCCGAAACCCAAGACGTGAGGAAGCGTTTCTTGCTCGTCGCATCTTCTGCAACGGGTTGAGTCAAGAGTTCTACCAGGGAGAGTACGTACAGGTATTGTATTACAGTTCATCTTGATGGCTTGCGTCCACTGACTGCTCGAAAGTCCCTTTTTGGTTGAGATCCACGAATTACCTTTCTTCCAGTGAGAATAGAAAACAACTCCCAAACCTTTACTTTTCAATTTGCTCCATTGATGAAAACATCATGTTTTATGTTTATGACTACTTCACGACTCAAAATAAAGAAAAATAGTATATTAAATCAACAACGAATGAAAGTATAGAGTATAGAAGTAGGCCTACTACAAATTATTATTATCAATATTATTATCCACCTGGTGCTTTCATCTCATTTGCAATTTCTCACCATATTTTTAGAAACCACATTATTGTCGTGATATTGTTACAAAGATTTTATAGAACGTATATTTCCTGTACTAAAACACCTAATTTATCCGCATCGAGCACCATTATGAATAATGTGCACTACACAACAACAGTAGTGTCTGTAGATGGTGAAAGCGTGCAATCATAGCCACTGCTAACGCATGCGCAATATACTGCAGCTATCAGACAGTCTCCTCGCGACGAACTTCAAGTAGTCATTCGATGTTGTCTCTCTATGTCTCCTTGTGTCTGCTCGCGACCGTCGCGCCGCGTCTGATTCTGTGTGCACCACATCATAAGAAATCAATGGGAGACAAGTACCACGAGACAAAATGTCGCGCCGCGTCTGATTCTGTGTGCACCCGGCTGCATGTGAGCGCGACGTTGTCACTAGAGATGGAAAAAAAATCACTAGCAGCTATTTCTCACCGGTGATTAATAAATCACTTTCACTCCAGTGAGTGAGCTGTTCATTAACCAGTGAAACAGTGATCGAACTGTGATTTCACTGCAACATGAAAGTACTGTCACGTATACTGTACATACAGTGATTAAACTCTCTCCTTGTTCTCAAAATATAGCAACCAACGAGTTAGAAAGAGAACACAACTCGTTGATAGCAACAGACTGTGATATAGCCACAGTCTAATATATAATCTATTAGACTGTGATATAGCTGTATCTCTTCCATTGCAGTCTTCTTCCATCTGTTGCACAAGTTTTGAACTGCTTTGCAAAATCCTTTACTGGCACCAAAGTTCATTGATCTAGGCTGGCACCTAGTGGCCAAGAAAATAGACTTCCCTTCACCTTGAATGACGTCATTAGCGGGAAATTTCAATACCCGCGAAGGCCGCGAATTCAAAAGAACCAATATTTAGCCACTGGCGACAGTTTTGATTTGGTGAAATAAAGGACGCTAATTTGTATATAACATGATCGTAATTCTATTGGATTTTTATTAGTTAATATGTATTAATACTATGCAAAACATATTAAAATATGCTAATTGTATGCTGTCATTACGTTAATATAAGCAAACTAATGTTAAAATATGCCAATATTCTGAAATAAAACTCCCTCATCCAAAACAAATTTCTGAAATGTCCACTCAAATTTCACTCACATATTTATGACAAATATAGCCTATGCAATTGCATTAACTTCCAATCTTTGGTAATTGTTGACTTACAAAGTTAATTTTCTGAAAAGAAATATTATTGTAGTAATTTCACTTAGTTAATTGTGTAAATATATGTTATTGTAGAGATTTCACCAAGTTCATTTTGTAAATGTTACTGTAGTAATTTCTCCATAATTCTCCAGATTAACTGTACCACAGGTAGATAGATTTTTTAACGTTTATATACAAATAGTATGGAAAACAAATTAAAACATGCTTATTTTATGATATTATAGTATGCAAAACATTGTTCGAATATGTCAATATAATGAAATAAAATTCACTCGTCCAAAACAAAAATTCTTAAAATGTCTACTCAATAAATTTCACTTACGACATTTACATACAGATATGTAATTGCATGAATTTCTATCTCTGGTAATTATTTATGTAAGTAAATTTTTTAAATAAATGTTGTTACAGTGATTTAACCGTAGTAATTATTATTGATTTCATGTTAATTTATGGTATGTTCTCCAGAAGAGCCACACTCTCTTTACTATTTGCAACATAACCTGCGAGCGGTCCAGGATAATTACTAGAGAAATAGTTTCCTAGTATTGCGTCTTGGGCCTGTCGAGTGTTATATTGGTAAGCAGTGGGAGGGAGGGCTACAACAGTGCATTAGAATATACAGGTAAGTATGAAACGATTTTTATGTTGAATGTATTGCTACATAGGTCTACACGATAGCTGTTGTATTTATGGGAGCTAACTAAACCACGTGTACATCACAATATACATCTCACAGAAGCCAGTGAAGTCAAAGAAAATTGAGCCTTATTGAGTGTAGCTTTTCTGGAGAATTACTAATATTATTTGCGGTTTACTGTAGTAGTTTAACGATACTGTGGAATGTGGAAAAAATAAAAAGGACTGAGGCGAGGTTTGTTAAGGTTAATATAAGAAAGTAAGCCTACTTTGTTCAATCACTCTTAACAGTTTATTTTAATCCTACCAAATGAAAATTACATATTTAATTTAAGTTAAATATTTTTTAAATTCCGCAAATATTTTCAACTAATATGTCTGATTTCACTGTAACATTTTTTTCTAGACCACTTACGCTAAACTAGTGCTGAGGTAGTTCCCCTTTGTACTCCGCTTGTACACCTTGCATAGCCCTATACTAATCTATGATGGGTTAGGTTAGTTGAAGCTTTTATTATCCCTTGCATATACGATTAACTGTATCTCCACAAACATACTCCCTCATAAATTCAATGATTTTCGCTTCCAAAATCACCTCAGCGCTAGTTTCATCTCAGCTAACACAACTTAATTTATACATTCAGGGCCAACCCGGCGCGAAAAGTATTTTCTCTCCACTGAATGTATCCATTTCTTATCCCTTCATTATTTTGAATTTGACACCAACGCATTTCACGATCATAATCACATTCACCAACAATTTCATTAAAAACAGTTGGAGTACTGGCATTTCGTAGTGAGAAATCACTCCATTTTCCAATCGCCGAATCGCCACCACTCACTAGATCACTGCACCAGTGATCAGCTGTTGCAAGACAGCTCGTCGTAATCACAGGCAGTTGAAAATCGCTTCAAATCACTGGGTCACTACTTTAAATCACCGTGATTAAAAAGAACTATCACTGCTTCACCGGTGAGTGAAAAATCACGTTTTACCCCATCACTAGTTGTCACAACTACTCTCTGCTTCTCTGTCTCTCAGCGGCAGTAGTTTTAAAACTGTGGAGTGCGACCCTTTACCTGAGATTGGTTTGATAGGGAGATGCGAAAGGCTTAATAATAATAATAATAATAATAATAATAATAATAATAATAATAATAATAATAATAATAATATAGTAATAACAATACAACAACAACAAATGGCTTTTAAGGAACCCGAAGGTTCATCGCCACCCTCACATAAGCCCACCATCAGTCCCTATCCTGGGCAAGATTAATCCAGTCCCTACCATCATATCCCACCTCCCTTAAATCCAGTTTTATATTATCCTCCCATCTACGTCTCGGCCTCCCCGAAGGTCTTTTTCCCTCTGGCCTCCAACTAACACTCTATATGCATGTCTGGATTCGCCCATATGTGCTACATGCCCAGCCCATCTCAAACGTCTGGATTTAATATCCCTAATTATATCAGGTGAAGAATACAAAGCGTGGAGTTCCACATTGTGTAACTTTCTCGATTCTCCTGTAACTTCATCCCTCTTAGCCCCAAATATTTTCATAAGCACCTTATTCTCGAATACCCTTAACCTCCGTTCTTTCTCTCAAAGTGAGAGTTCAAGTTTCACAGCAGAATAATCGGTAATATAACTGTTTTATAAATTCTAACTTTCAGGTTTTTTGAGATTGGGGTAAAATGACTTCAAAAGTTGAACTGCTGCAATCATATATGCTGCTGCATCTGTTAACAATAACAGTACTCATTGGTCTTCAACACTATTTGGATACAATGTTTTCAATTCCGAATTAACAAAATACGCAATACTTTTAGAATTTGCTTTCTGAACTTTTTTTGAACATAAAAAATGGACCTTTTCGGAAACATTTACATCCACTTTCTAAGGCTATTATAAGAAATGCAATTTTCTTATTTTCGAACGCAAAAATAAATGCAGCATTGTTGAGTGAGTAGTAATATATAGTAATAACAATAGTAATAAATATTATTATCAGATTGCATCAAATGAAATTAAAACTCACAAAATATGAAAAAATTAATTCAATCAGACGTAAATAGTCACACTCGCTGAGTTTATATCAGTTTTTGTAATAGTTTTACTTTTATTAGGGTTAATAAAGTTGTCGAATAACACAAAGGCGCAGCGTGATAAAATAAATTGAATGATAGGCTTAATTTGAAATAGCCCCTTCATGTTATATTGAAAGAGGTGGCGAATGCTCTGTACTCTGCCTTTCTCTCTCCCCCTTAAGGTTTTTCTTTCTTCTTTCCCCGGCAACATTTTAGCCAAATACACGGAAGAGTTTTATTCTGGCGGAAGCAAAGTGCGAATCATGTATTTCAATAAAGAAAAATGCTTATAAATACTGTATGTAAGTCAAAATTGGTATATCCTAATACGCAGTTTACACGCGGTTCCTTGAATAGCGTCTCATCGGGGTTTTACTGTATTAACCCATAAAATTGGAACTACTGGGGTAAAAATATGATTTTTATTTCTGTGTGTTCAGAAAACATTAAACATTCATCATATATGCATGCAGTTCTTACAACATATCAATTTTCCGAGCGCACTTGTTATTTGATTTTCAGACTTTCTAAGTGGCGAATATGCGACGTGTCTGCGTACCTATATGTTGCAACGCAGCACTGCCTCTAATGGCTATCCGATAAGCGGACACACCTGCAAACGTCATGTCAGGAGGTTTGAGCGCGACCGCAGTTCTTCGGTTTCGCCAGTAATTTGCATGAGATAAAAAATGTTCGTCCACATAATATATAATAGTTATTTATGAGACAAGATCGGCTTCGCCTCGTTTCACAAACTTTACACTCGTACCAAAAAGATAACTTTACGAATGTGTATCATATGTTTTTTTTTACGATAGCACAAAATTTACATTAAATAAATATTTCAAGTTGGGGAGCTTACATGATCACGATTTCATGGCCGTCTAAACCGGTCATAATCAACAAAAGTGTTAGAAAAAGTTCAATGCTAAATCTATTACTTACTTACTTACAAATGGTTTTTAAGGGGAGAGGATGGTAATTTTTAAAACTTTTTTCCTATTTGGTGTAAAATATTAATTTTTTGTATGTAGAGAGCTCATGGCTATAGCAACTCAACAAAATATAAATATTTTGAATAAATTATTTGGGAGCCAGATTTGAAGAAAAACTGTACCCAATGCAGGATTTTACTAAACTCGATATATCTAAGCCATTATTAAAGATAAATCCAAACAGTTTGTTACAATTTATTTGTAAAAGCACGCTCTACAAACTGTATGTAACAGAATTTTGATATTAGTTCCTACATTTGTAAAATAAACAATTAAAATGTAATAACATTTTTTTTTTCTTTCTTGCAAACAGAGAGTCTTATTTTTAAAATGAAATCAATTAGGGAAATTCCGTTACAGAGAAAACTTTCCCAGTAGTCTAGAGAATGTGTATTCTAAATTTCATTCCTATATTTTTAATAGTTCAAAAATTATATCGCTTTTTGTCTGGCTATGTATAAAAAAAATAAAGTTCCAGAAACAGCAATCAAAGGGGGTGTGATTTAATAATCCAGAGCGCAGGAACTTTAAAAATGGCGTCTCAACATCCAATAAGGGCACAGATACCCACACAATGTTATACAATGTATTCCACACACATCACAGAGCATTTTAAAGAAAAATTTGGTTTTGAAAAAAAAAATGAAGTTCCGGAAACAACAAACAAAGGGCAGTGTGATTTAAAAATCCAGAGCGCAGGAAGTTTAAAAATGGCGTCTCAACAACCGATAAGGGCACAAATACCCACAAAATATTATACAATATATTCTACACAAATCACAGAGTATTTTAAGGAAAAAAATTGTTTTTTGAAAATTTACTCATTTTTCACCAAAAAAATACCATCCTCTTCCCTTAAGGAACCCGAAGGTTCATTGCCGCCCTCACATAAGCCCGCCATCGGTCCCTATCCTGTGCAAGATTAATCCAGTGTCTATCATCATATCCCACCTCCCTCAAATCCATTTTAATATGATCCTCCCATCTACGTCTCGGCCTCCCTAAAGGTCTTTTTCCCTCCGGTCTCCCAACTAACACTCTATATGCATTTCATAGCTGTGATAATTTCGAGAATATTGTAAATAATTTGTAAAATGTCCGGCTCTCACGTATTAAGGGCCATTCAAAATGAAAAGTAAAGGCAAAATCGACGTGAACGCTAAAGCTTGCGGTCATGTTATTTAATGTAATCATTCACAATGATTTTCGTAAACGTTAACATTAGAAGTGAACACAGAAGCTTGAAAACTCCAAGCTTTTCGTTTGCGGTAACGTTAGCGACTATATTCAAACAAAGACACTGAGCCTATCTAAAGGCGCATAAAAAAGAGCGCTATCGTAGAATACTGGAAGAAAAAAATAAAATAAAATGACATCGTTTGACGAAAGATAAATCCTCTTCCAATCGTATCGCTGCCTGTATGACGAACCACATCATTCATATTGTATAAAGATAATACGCTGAAAGAAATAGGTACCGGTATATGTAAGACAAAAGCCATTAAAATAAAGTGCACGCATATGTATTTTGTTCATTTATTTTATCATATTCACATTATAGCTAACCTTTAATATTAATCATATTTAGGCTAAATAGCCTCTGATTGAGGTTCTGGCTGATATGTACATCTATTATCAAGCAGTACATCTTACTTGAGGATATGTGTCAGAGGAAGAACAATTTGTTTGATGCATCTGAAGTCTGACTAGTGTAATATGTAGCTTAGTGGATGATGTATGCAATGTAGGGTGAAAGTAAATGGCCATCCTACTCCGTTATCCCCTGGCCTAGTTGCCTCATAAGTGGTGCCTTCTTGGTATCACTTGTGAGGTTCACACCTGTCTTCGGACAGTTGACTAAACAACAACAACTAGGCTAAATACTAATTTGTATTTGTTAGCCATATGATCTACTATGTGAAACAAATATCTCACATTTGCAATTCTTTTATTTATTCGCCCGCACTTTCAAGTGATACTTCTCTAAGGAGGTCCGTTCCAAACCATATTAAGTCCACTCATGTAATTTTTTCAGGAGAGAAGAAAAACTCTTTATGTGCGAACTAAGGGAGATAAATTAAAACACTAAAATTATTAAATACTGGAAGAACTTAATTTATCAGAAACAATTATATTTGAAATCGTTTTTACATTAGACTGTCTTGAAATTTAGAAAATAACATGGACATAATATGGTTTAACGTGAACATAAAAAAGGAAAAAAATCCTTCCCCAATATTTGTAAAAATTCAACCAATGTCATTATGTAATAGGTAATACTCCTTGATTTGCTCCTATGTAATATTGAATCATAAAGATAATGTTCATTAATGCTAGCGATCAGCTTTCTTTTTTGTTGAGAAAACCCTTTCGTTGCTTGATCCTGCGTATAACATGTGCGGGAATTGCACAACAGTGGAACCGACCTTCTCTATGCTGGCATAGTGATTCTAACAGTTCTCAAACAGGATTCTTATCAGATTGAAACAAGAATATCCTATTGTATATTACATGATTATTGTAGAAAACAGGTTTTTTTAATGAAAATAAGTCTCCTAAACCCTTATTAGGTTTAATTAAAAATACAGTCCAAATATTACACCGAAGTTCACTTTGTTGCTATCGTCATGTTTTATTCTTCACTCTTTTCCTGCTTCCTCTGCTATTCTCACCTGTAGGCACTTCTCCCTCCATTTTCACGGACATCACATGCACAGCTGGACTGCAGCGGCACTGAACTTATATAAAGTTCGACAATAAGTCAATGCTGTAAATTGGCGCTAGTTTTTCTCAGTGCAGGAAACTTGAAATGCAACCTTACAATGAAAAATATTAATAGATTTTGGACAGAATACGATTTGACGCGAACAAAGATGTGAACATAATACAGTTTGCCACGAACACCCAGCTTCATGCATTCTTTTCAAGAGGATTTAATACAGTTAGACCCAAACATACTTCACAGCATGATAGAGCATGTTTAGAATTACACGAAATCATATAAAACACAATTTCGTCCGTGAGTGGACTTCATATGGTTTGGAACGGACCTCCTCATGTCTCTGTGATTGCAGTCATCTGTTTACGGATATATTTTCATGACATTATTATGTAACATTAAATTTCCATTGTAAATGATGACTCAACTGCTTACCGATACTGTAACGTTTACGTTCTCGCGTTAATATGAGCGTTTTCACGGTCAATGGGCCTAGTTCTTTCCAGAAATTTTTGTTAGTAAGTTATTTATTTTAACACAGCATTCTGGACACGTTTCTGAATTAATTTTTGAAGTCGGAACCATAAAGAAATCAGTAACCATGGAATCATAGCCTACTAGACTAATGAAAAGTGAAGTTACTTCCTATCCCTGAAACAATGCAAGAAATGAGTAGGCCTACTATATAATTATGTAAATTCAGAATAATAAGGACTAAAATGTAATTATGAATGTTAAATTAGTTACTTATTTGTTTTAAATGTAATATTATTTCAGAAGATTAACTCCGTACGTAGATGAATTTATCGGCTTTAGGCGTAATAATCGACTACTGATCAGATTTTTTGTATTCGACAGATATGGGAGAAAAAATGGGAGTATAAGGGTACAGTACATCAGTTATTCATAGATTTCAAAAAGGCATATGACTCGATTATGAGAGAAGTTTTATACAATATTCTTATTGAATTTGATATTCCCAAGAAACCAGTTCGATTAACTAAAATGTATCTCAATGAAACTTACAGCAGAGTCCATATAGGCCAGCTTGCTATCTGATGCTTTGCCAATTCACTGCGGGCTAAAGAAGGAGACGCACTTATCACCTTTACTTTTCTTTTGACTTCGCTCTAGAATATGCCATTAGGAAAGTTCAGGATAACAGACAGGTTTGAAATTGAACGGATTACATCAGCTTCCTGTCTATGCGGATGACGTGAATATGTTAGGAGAAAATACACAAACGATTAGGGAAAACACGGAAATTTTACTTGAAGCAAGTAAAGCGATAGTTTTGGAAGTAAATCCCGAAAAGACAAAGTGCATTATTATGTCTCGTGGCCAGAATATTGTACGAAATGGAAACATAAAAATTGGAGATTTATCTTTCGAAGAGGTGGAAAAATTCAAATATCTTGTAGCAACAGTAACAAATATAAATGACACTCGGGAGGAAATTAAACGCAGAATAAGTATGGGAAATGTCTGCTATTATTCGGTTGAGAAGCTTTTGTCATCTAGTCTGCTGTCAAAAAATCTGAAAGTTAGAATTTATAAAACAGTTATAATACCGGTTGTTCTGTATGGTTGTGAAACTTGGACTCTCACTGTGAGAGAGGAACAGAGATTAAGAGTGTTTGAGAATAAGGTTCTTAGGAAAATATTTGGGGCTAAGAGGGATGAAGTTACAGGAGAATGGAGAAATTTACACAACACAGAACTGCACGCATAGTATTCTTCACCTGACATAATTAGGAACATTAAATCCAGACGTTTTAGATGTGCAGGGCATGTGGCACGTATGGGCGAATCTAGAAATGCATATAGAGTGTTAGTTGGGAGACCGGAGGGAAAAAGACCTTTGGGGAGGCCGAGACGTAGATGGGAGAATAATATTAAAATGGATTTGAGGGAGGTGGGATATGATGATAGAGACTGAATTAATCTCGCACAGGATAGGGACCGATGGCGGGCTTATGTAAGGGCGTCAATGAACCTGCGGGTTCCTTAAAAGTCATTTGTAAATAATTAAGTAATATTTAAGTCATGAAATATCGAAGAAATTAATTAATTTCTTTCTGACTTGTGAGTAAAATTTGTACATTGAATATTGCATTTTCATTGGCAGTACGCAAAATAAATAGCAGTGACTAAAGTAATTATTTACTTGTTACGCACTAGTGTTTTAAAGACTCACTTTACGCACTGATAACAGTGGGTAAAATGCAACTTTACGCACTATAGAATCGTACAGAATAATCGACATCACAAAACAATTTTAGTGCACACCATTACCATTTTTCGTTCCACTACGACTACCTGGATATGGTGAGATGGCTAAATTTAAGAGCGAAAAATCAGATTGCCACTGCTTCGTGATTTAATTAAGAGTAAATTAAAACGAAATCGAGAGATCAGATCGAAAGTTAAAGATACGCGAAAGAGTGGGAGAGAGGCACGCGGGGTTAGCCGGTGTGCGAGAGCCATAAATAAGGATAAAGCCAATTGATGGATGCTGCGCTATTTGTCTCCTGCGCACGGAGCTGGGGAGTATCGATGCGTACGTGTCCGCACACAAAGTGTCCGGCCATGTCTTTTCACAGAACGATCTACTAATTTCGCACAGTCGCCAGGGAAGCAGAGATACCTAATACAAAATTGGAATTTAAAGGAATTAGATTTGAAGTCACAGGGCTACTTCCATTCAAAATAATGCAATTGCCGAAAGAGTTGGCGTTGGAGGCCACGAGTTTCACTCCCAGGATCGCCTCTTACTACGTTCCTACTTGTTTTTCTTAGACTCTCCAGATATACAGTATTTCAAAGTACAGTATTCTCATAAAGAGATCTTGACAGATTTCTTCTAAAATTCCTTCCTATTCGCCAATTTCTGACATACAATGTGAGCAAAACATTTTCCCCAAGCAACCTGGTGCTACTTTCTCAGCCTTTATGGCAGGGATGGGCAAACGCAGAACCACACGATAAGCAACCCGCAGAACCATAAAACGCCAAGATAGTATTTCGGTACGAACTGATAGATGGAGACATGAACAGACAATGATTGAAAAG
Source organism: Periplaneta americana (assembly GCF_040183065.1). Taxonomy (NCBI): domain Eukaryota; kingdom Metazoa; phylum Arthropoda; class Insecta; order Blattodea; family Blattidae; genus Periplaneta; species Periplaneta americana. The sequence continues at coordinate 121,242,221 of NC_091127.1, forward strand.
TCGGATTGCTGATTTTTAGATAAATACTGATTATGGTGTATGTGTAGTTTAGACTACAGTCTACAAATAATACAAAACTACATTTTAATTACTTTCTTTTGCATTTTCAATTATTTTTAGTGTTGTGGGGTTTAATCGATTATTCTAATCGATTAATCGATCAATTTCTGTTGTAAGATTAATCGACCAAAGATATTTAATCGAATAATCGAGTCGATTAATATTAATCGGTCGTAGTTGATATTAATTATTAATTTGTTAATACAATTCATACTAAAAATTCCGACAATATTTCTCCCTCGGAAATTGCTTACTTCAAAGCACAATACTAGGCCTAATGTTATTTTCTAACTGTAAACTAGGTAGCGTAGGGAAAATCTTTGCATTAACACTTTAGAAAGAGATGGAGATATGAGGACAGTGACTTAGTCTACCTCTATTGAAAGTTGAAACACAATGCGAATCCCTTATTAAGTTTTATGGTTTTCCAAGAAAACTTCCACCTTGTTGTCAGCTCATCTTCCTAGCATATGAAATACCGTACATACTTTTCTGGGATTCGTCCCCTCCATCCCTTATAAAATAGCCATGTCTACACTGTGTGCAAGTGAGAGTGTAACTATCTTCTTCTCTTTCTAAAATCTGGTAATTAGATTGCAATAGAGGCCAGTCTTCTGTTTCGACCGCTGTACTTTTGCAGTTGCAGTTTCTGTACTGAGTTTGTATATGAAGGTTGTGTGTTTAGTTTGATAAATAAAAAACAATCAGTTTTGTGTGGTTTGTGAAAAGTGTAAACTCCATTATATCATATGAGAATTTTAGAGGTAAACTCGCTGAAACGTTTGGAATTAAATTGAACGTTCGTGGAGAAGTGTTTGACAGAGAAAAAGTTTTTTCGTGTTTAGTAATGCAGGAAACATTGTTACTAAACGTAGAGCGGCACTTAATTCGGAGCATGTGAATGCACTCACATGTTTAAAATCATGGCTAAAGCAGTATTAACTAGGTGAGTCTTCATACTTTTTTTTTATTTATATTTGTCTAAAAAATTCCCGGACAATTTGACACAATAAATTATAAGTCTCATAATAAATATGTTAGTATGTAATTAAAATAGTTGTTTTGTAATATAACGATACAATGTATACAGATATACAACATTTAATATTTATGCTTATCACCGAACACAAGTTAAATTTAAAAATAATTGTGTATTACAGTATATTAAAACATTTTTGAACTCGATCAAAACTCGATTAATCTATCTGCGCCAACAGATGTTCGTCAGTCAAACGAGATCTGTACTTTGGCTTGGCATAATGCATCTGTGAAAACAGTTGCTCACAGAAATATGTAAAAGCAAACACAGTCAAAATTTTAGCTGCAAAGAATCTTAATGGCATGTGATTAGCAACTGAAAATTGTTTAAATACACCGACACCAAGTTTAGCATGGCACAGATGTTTCAAACAAGTTTTGCACAGATATTAATTGTAATCACAAATCCAGTCTTAACTTTGCAGGTTCGGCGTGCATAGGATTTACAAAAATATTAAAATCATTTCCCTTGTTTTTGAAATCGGCAATTCGTTTTTCTAAGAATTCAGTCTTTAGTTTTTCTAATAAGGGAATACATCTGGGTATCATTATTGATCATAATTTAAAATGGCCTCATCACATTACTTATCTTTGTAAGAGGCTTCGTAAAATAATTTATAAATTCGTTAATCTTCGATGCTACTTACCCATTAGAGTTCTACGAAATGTTTATTTGGCCATTATTCAGTCTATCATTCAATATGGTATAATTGTTTGGGGTGGAAGTACAAAAATTAATCTCAGTCCGTTAAATTTACTACAAAAACGAATAATTAAAATTTGTTTGAAGAAACGTTTCGATTATCCAACTAAATTAATTTATTTTGAATTTAATGTATTTAATATTGAACAAATTTATAAGTATACGCTGTTAAAATTTTATCATAAAAATCGTAATAAGTTTGTATTACAGACACACAATTATGACACAAGACGAAATATTAATTCAACATTAGTAGAACCTAAATGTCTCACATCTGCTGGTCTAAAGCATAGCATAAATTTTGGCCCTCGGTTGTACAATGCTTTAACTAAATTACACCCAGAACTTCTAACATGTAACCCACTAACATATAACAAGAAAATTAGAAACGTGTTAATATCTTCAATTTGATTAAATAAATTTATAGCCTATGTGTATGAATTAATCAACCTATATTACATTTGTATTCTATAATTTTGAAATATATATATTAGTCCTACGTTTCACGTGCGATATTATTCTTCTCTAGTGTTAATATTATATTATATAATTCCATTGCCGCTGTAATTATATTTTAGTTCCAATTTGTTTTACTTATTTATTTTTATTATTATTATTTTTTATTTTAATATATCTGAACTGCGACCGAGCACGAGCGCTGCTCATTCGGTCTCAAATGTTGTTAATATTATTGTATCTTCTTTTTATATTGCTTGTATTATTTTATTTCTGTTTCTCGTGTTTGTTTTGTAATTATATTCTTTATTCTGTATATTTAAATTTAAATAAATAAATAAATAAATAAATAAATAAATAAATAAATAAATAAATAAATAAATAAATAAATAAATAAATAAATCTACAGGAAAAATGATACAGCTGCCTCTCTGGTTGCTGTCCCACAATTGCACGGCAAAGGACTTTGATTTCTTCCTTGCAGTTTCTTCCTGAGATCATTTAATTGTTTTGATATATCAACAAGGAAGGCCAAATCTTTAATCCGGTCTTTCTTTTCTAATTTCACAATTTGCTATTCTAAAAACAATAATATTGATTAACGCACATGAACATTATGTAAATATAGCAGCGTTATGAAGTATGTGATAACTTTTAAAAGAATAAAGTAGTTTTGTAAAGCTGTTTGTATGCAAATGTTACTGACCAGACGTTTCATAAACTCATTTACTGTCTCACGAAGTTCAAAGAAGCGATGAAGCATGCTATCCCGACTGAGCTACCTGACATCAGTAGCTATAGTAAATCAGATCTTCATAATCGGATTCCATATCCTCCAGAAGCTTTCGAAACTGTGGATGCTTTAGGATTTTTAATTTTACTTTATTATTGTGTTTACAACCACGTCCATTACATGTGTTATTAGCAGGCTTCGAGACTTCGGACCCGATAGAGCAGTTCAGTGGGAAATCCGCATAACGGCGTACTGAGTATAGTGGTAAAGCGTACAGTGAGTTGGGGTACTGTAGAATGAATGACAACAAATACGTAAAGGAAAACGTCTGGATTTGAAGGTTCTGATGAATAATTTGGTTTTCATACAAACCTATTTTCAAACTGTGTCTGAAACTATTACACGGTTAGAAAAGTCAGAGCAAGAGATGCCGGAAGACCTCAAACTAGTTGAGGAAATGACGCAGAGAATTAATGAGACACAAGTACACCGGTTACTGAACGTGTAAAACAGAAGTGGAAATCAATTTTATGTAAAAATAACGGATATGGAGCATTGTGTAATATGAACAGCAAATTAGTGGACATGAAGGTCTGTCTCTTAGAGATTGTAATGATGTTAGATTTTTTTCGTTTTGCTCCTATAAAGTCATGCGACGTAGAGCGCATGTTTTCACAGTACGAACTGTGTTTGGTAGACAACTGAAGAAGATTTACGTTTGAGACACTGAAAATGTATTTTGTAGTGCATTGCAATTCTGTACTGTAACTGCACTTCCTAACGACGACCAATAGGATAAATGAAGAAATTAAAATTGCTACATGTTTATTTTCACCATTAACACTTTGTATAATTAAATACAAATGCTTATAAAAGACAGAAGAATAAATGCTTTTCACATTATTTTGACATTGTCATAGTGTAATGTATATTTACTTTCAGAATTTACATATGTGTGCGTTTCCCCATACTACCGTACTCTATTGTAAATAGCAACGTTGTTACCTCAACACATCTCTACCTTTCAGTACCTGCAGCGAGTCAACAACCTATAGTACAAGCACAGTAAACTTATTGTATCGGGTCCAAAGTCTCGAAGCCTGGTCATTAGTATTTTTTAACATAAAAGGCAAAGGGCATTGTCTCCTTTGGAAACGCAGAAAATTATTCTTTCCATTCACCATTAAATTTGCGTTTATGTATAGGCTTTTAATGTGCCATGACGACTTTCCAACTGTAACTGTGTCATTGCCAGACACTGACTGCTATTAATGTTACGAACTTCGAACTCCCACTAATAAACCAGAAAGAGGATCGCTCATGGCTAGGCCTTTTCCTTGTTGAAAAGTTTTATTGTTGAACTTGAACAAGTTTTGTTTTAAAGAAACATTTAGTGTGTTGATAACTTCTTTTATTAAGGACTGGTCCAGTTGTAGTTCATTTCCTGTAATTTCGAGTTGATTATGTCAAAAATTTCATCGATCGGTATGTTTGTATATAGATTAGTTATACCTAATGAGATTAATTTGTTCTATTAGTGGTGTTTATTTTGAATAATATTTTCTTTCTAATACAATATTAAATTATTCATTAGCCCATTTCTTACACAAATATATTATTTTCAGTTTTAACGACCTGACTGACAATCGCACCGTGTGCTAACTTCTGCAGGAGAATAATATATATATATATATATATATATATATATATATATATATAATATGAATCATGTAATATTTTATTTTATCATTCAGCAACATTCATTTTATAAGTCCCTGCTCATATGAAGGGTTCAGAACCATAGTGCCCCAAGTGCCATTTACTAAAACCGTAGAAAACAAGGGTTAAAATGAAGTTATCATTAATTCAATGGGAACATATAGCAAGTAATATAAACATTAAAACTAAATTATATGTCAATCTTCATTAAACTATGGTATTCACTTAACTTTAACCCTTGCTTTCTCCGTTTTTAATAAATGGCGCTTGGCCACTATGGCTCTGAACCCTTCATATACAATCTAGTTTTAAATATTTTAATATGTAATCAATATGCATCTCAGCCATAATGTTTCCACACGAAGTATTCATATTCTTGTATTGTTACGTGTTCTGAAGATGACAATTTATGCCGAAAATCTTTAACATTGTAAATGTTGTAATATTTTGCTAATTATAGCACTGAATTTTGATAAGCAATTTGACGGACATACTTATTCAATTATTGAAAAAAAAAAACTTCGCTTGAAGAGCAAACGTAAATATTATGTTGGATGGCATGCAAGTGTAGAAAAGAAATTTCGCGTTCAAATATAGACAGGAAGTTTCTCACATCAGTTTCCTTCCTTTCGTCCTTTTCCTCCTTTTGTTTTCTTTTCGTCCTTTCGTCCTTTCCGTTTTTCGTCATTTTGTTCTCCTTTCGTCCTTTCATTCTATTTCGTCCTTCCCCTCCTTTCGTCCTTTCGTCCTTTCTCTCTTTTCATCCTTTCCTCTTTTCCTGCCTTCCTTCCTTTTGACAAAGGCGGCATAATTATGGCAGACTACTCTCAGCAAGGTAAAATTGTGACGAGAATGTATTATATTTTTCATTATTAACTAAGCTTCTGGAAAAACTTTTCTTGATAAAATTTCCAAAGGCGTTCTTGCAACACAAAATGCATCCGCTCACAAGACTCTGATTGCAATGTAGAAATTATTAAATTGGCTTTCAATTGATAGATATTCCCAAATATTTTCCAGATTTAGGCCCCCCTCAGATTATTACCCATTTCCTTAAAAAATCAAAAGAAGGAAGTTTTCATCCTATGAAGTAGAAATGAGTACTGCGGGAAAGTGCTTTGCAGACGAAGACAATCTTTTAAAGTCTTAGAATTGCTTCATGGCCGTTTGCTAAACATAGCCTACAGAGTTTAAATGTTATTATTATTATTATTATTATTATTGTTATTATTAAATCAATATCATTATTGTCATTACTTTAAATGACTATTACACTTTTACTACGTCATACTACTTTTGACCAATAAAACGGTACGAATAGACCTGTTTCAATCAATCATGACTGTTTATCGCTACAATTTTATCACTTTCCTAGCATTTGTTTGTTTTTATCACTTCCCTAGCATTTGTTTCTTTGTTTTTCAGCATTTCAAACTGTAAATTCTATACTATAAAACATGCTTTGCGATTGCCATTTGTTTCCCTCATAGATAGCCAACTGAAAATGGCAGCTTCATTCAAACGTTTTGGTGAAGCTAACATTAGCGAAATGGAATTTTAGTTATTCAATTCTGTAGGGCTCGGGAAAAGTAACACAAGACAAAAATGTTAATTTTACAGGAGAAGGAAAAAAACCGTCTTCACACTGGTTTATGTCGATTTGATTTTCTTATGTATGAAATATTATAATGGGAGAAATAGTTATGTCTCTTGCCCCAAGCGAGCAGATGTTTCGTAAGTTGTCAATAAATTAATAAAAAATGTTTGTGGGAACTGACTTATGACACTTTTCCCAAGCATTGCATAATTAGAGTACTTTATTTCTTATAATCTTTATATACGTTCTTCTGTTTTTATCATCTATAACTACCATTTGTTTCTCTGTTTGCCAACATTTCAAACTGCAAATTCTTTACAGTACTATAAAACATACTTTGCGATCGTCATTCGTTTAATGCATAGATATCAACTAAAAATGGCGGCTTCGTTCAAACTTTTGGTGAAGCTAACATTAGTGAAATAGAATTTTAGTTAATTAATACCTATTTTATTGTATTACACTACTTTATTTCTTATAATCTTTATATACGTTCTTCTGTTTTGATCACCTCTCTTTGTTTGTCAACATTTCGAACTGAAAAATCTTTACGGTACTATAAAACATAATTTGCGATCGTCATTTGTTTACCGCATAGATAGTCCAACTGAAAATGGCGGCTTCGTTGAAACGTTTTGGTGAAGCTAACATTCGTGAAATAGAATTTTAGCAAGTCAATTAATATTTTATTGTATTAGAATACTTTATTTCTTTTCATCTTTATGCACTTTCTCCTAATCGTGTAATAGTCAATTAAATCTCACTCGAGTTTTGATTTTCTCTAGATAAATCAAACCTCTAGTGAGATTACTGTTGAAAATACTACAGCAATCGTTTCTAACATCATTTTACCATATCGGTTACCGAATAGCACGCTGAACCACTCAATTTCCCTCTCCGTCTGTCTTTCCGACAGGTCCGAAGAGGACTGGGAGAACGCGTGGCACCGTGAGAGACACACCAGATGTCAGGAGACGCTGCTGCGTCATCTGTACTGGGCGTGCGAGAAGGACATCTACCGGCTGTCGCGGAGAAATGACTATCAGCAAAAGGAGAACCTTTTCCTCGACGAGGGCGAACCAAGTGAGTATTTCACACACTATGATGTAGTACGAAGTGACAACAAGTTGACGGTGTTGGAAAATAAATGTTAGTGTGTTAAAATATTTCGAAAGATGTGTAACACATGAGATAAAGGTTAACCATAAAGATGTATAGCTAAATACTTGGATCTAAGAAACATTATACATGTTATGTAACACCAAGAAGGAATCAATATCTGTGATGAAGTTAGGCTTAATGAATTAAAATTATATCTTCAGTAGTGACCCCATTATCAGAAAACCTCTAAATGTTTCAAATTTCCTTTCTAAATTCAATTTGTTTTTCACTTCCAAGTTTCTCTCATATTCTATCAATAATATACAATATGTAAAGAAAACGCGACTTGGATAGGTTTCATTGAGATCAAAATTATAACAAGTTGACTGCGATACGACACTTCGATTGGCAATATGAACAATTGAATCGTGAATTTTATTATAGAAACCCCACATGTCCATTTGAGTAAATTTTTCAGGATCCAAAAAACTGATTATTTGTAAAAGCTTTTGGTATTTTGAAGTGACTATTTGTTTTTATTAAAGCATAATAATAAATGCTAGTGTTTGACATACATGAACTTTAATTTTTTCTTCAATATTCTATATACACTTTTAACACTTTTGGACAATGAAGGATAACACTTCGTAACTAGTCAGCCAGGTAATTTTCCTATAAAATTTACACAGGAAAGAAGTTGCAAGTTAATCAGTGATTAGTTTTTTCCTTTAGCAGTTTCTGGAAAAAAATCTGAATTTACTGGACAAATGGGGTTTATGTAATTCACGATTAGTAACAATCATTGTAACCTTTATAATCAACTGCAAATCTAGTCTTTCAGGTGAAGCTCCCTGTAAAGCAGATTTGAATAATTTCAATACCAGCGCTCTCCCAACTGAGATACCAGGGAACTTCACCCGACACCGTCTCAACTTTTCCCTTTATATCCACACAACTCGCGTGGGCTGACGAAACGCCAGAGACCCACATCGAGTGCACACAACTCTGTGTAACTTGGAATTGTGGTTTTCTGTTAACGTACACAGTGACGTATATAATATGCAAATCTAGTCTTTCAGGTGAAGCTTCCTGTAAAGCAGATTTGAATAATTTCAAGGGAAAACCACTACACTAATCAGATATATGTATACAAACAATTGTTCTTCCTCTGAAGTCATATCTCAAGTGAGATGTACTACCTACCTACCAGAGGTCCCGGGATCGATACCCGGCCCCGGAACAATTTTTCCCTTGAAATTATTTATAATCAACTGTTTTTACATTTTATGTCAAATATTATTTTATATCTCTTGCAATTTAGAATATTTTTATGTCTATTGCAACAATATGTTGCTCATTACATTAATAAACGACTGACTGACTGATTGATTGATTGATTGATTGATTGATTGATTGATTGATTGATTGATTGATTTATATAAAATAATTTTCGGTAAAGAAAAGAAGGACAATTTATTTTTATCTATAAAGAACTTTAAACGTATATTCAAGTCAAGAAATTGAAAAAAGTACACAAACATACAAAAAAATTATGTTATATTAAATTTTTCAAGTTCATTTAATCCTATAAATAACAAAGAAAAACAAACTGAAAAATTGTCTAGTTTCTAAAAAATTTCACATGTCCCGGATTTGTTTAAGCCAGTGAAGTCAAAGGAAGCGCATTTTTCTGACCTTGACGTCGTGCGCGGGCATCAAGCGGGTATGGAAGGAGGAAGGATTATGTACGTATATGAATAAGCAGCCTGTTGGATTAAGAGAACAAAACGAAACGTGAAATTTTATGTCGTTATTTTATATGGCTTCTTTCTGTTTGATATTATCTATATTGTCTGTAAAACAAAAGTAGTAACACTAATTTCTTAATATAGCAGTAATGTTTTAAACATTAATAACATAATAAAGAGTTAAGAAGGAACATTCACATAAATTCCAAAATACCTACAACTATACTGTACTAAGTGAATGAAACATATAGGCCTAATTCAAAAAATAAAATGATATCCCAAAGGAAGAGATTGAGTATGACATGATAAGTTGGAATTGATCTTGATGGTATCTTTAGCCTTATAAAAGTAATCAATAAACTAATCAAAACAATATTATAGTACAAAGCAAAGTTACCTAGGTACTATATAGGTATGTTTTAAGTGTAACTAATATTCCATAACAAAACTCTTATCGCATTATGCTTTTAAGGTGATATTGGTAAGCAACTTTCTATCAACAAAATATTAAATTATTTTCTCGAAATCTGCTGAAGCTATAGAGCTGACATTCTTACAACACATGGGCACATATCTTTTGCTTATGATGTAACAGTAGTTGCTTTGTTAATTCATTTCCTTACAAACATTTTCCATGCGAATATTTTCAGAATTTTTAATACACTATCTTCAGTATTAGACACGTATTTACGATATATTACATTTACGAAAACATTGTTTCAGTACCTGTAAGGCTATTGAATAAATATATCTGAAATGTTCATTTTCCTGTAAAAAAAAGTTGAGAAAATATTCATTTTGAATAAATAACAAACTTGTGAAAAATGAGCATTAAAATTAAAACTTACATTCTTATAATGCACTTATACTTCTCAGACAAACCTAAAAATTAACATGGAAACAGTTTTAATAAGTTCTCTTCCCTTTATCCATTGAATCAGCCCTGTATGTAGCTCGACCAAGCGGCATATACTACCTCACTCGTCTGTCTCTTTCCTTTCCGCTGTAAAGCGCTCAGGCTTTCCTGAGCTCTAAAGCGCGCTTGCGCCTATGGGCATCAGCTGACATGGCTGGTTTAAGCCAATAAATTGAAAAAAGAAGTACACAAACTACAAAAAAATATGTTAATAACATATTAAATCTTTAAAATTCATTTAATCCTGTAAATAACGAAGAAAACCAAACCAAAAAGTTTTCTAGTTTCAAAAAAATTTCACATGCCCAGGTTGTGTGATGTTGTTCCTGCAATTTCCTGCAATTCACTGTAACGTATTGCCGCTGTGAAATGTAAACTGAGCACTGGACGTGTGGGATTTCTGCACTACTTGAAAGGTCTATGTATGAATATTACAGCCATATGAAAAAGTGAATTTGAGAAAAAAAAATATTATTTGTGAGGTTGCTGCAATGCACGATTCGATTAAATTTCTGTGTTGGAAGCACCAACTATTCGTATTTCAATATAGTCATTTGTATTTGCTGAAATAAAGAAATTATCATTCGCTTTTCGAAGTTAATATTTTTAGAAGTTCGCGTCTGATCGTCTACATTTATTGTCGTCAGGATACCCGTTCCTGAGCGTGGTGGAAGCTCGGGTGTTCCTGCGGGATCGCCGACGACAGAGGAGACGAGGACCTGGATCGTCCATCACAGAGGAGTGCTGCCACAACACCGCAGGATGCACCTGGGAAGAGTACGCCGAGTACTGCCCCGCCAACAAACGATTGCGAAAGTTCGTCTAATCACATCACGCTACAAAATTATTCCTACATTGTCACAGAACGGCAACACACAAGATCTGTTCTCTAAGACTTGATTCTATTTACCTCAAATAATTGCTGGAAGTGTCGTTTCTGCACCCCCAGAATGTCTAATATAGGTGGTCATTGTTTAAAATCCAAAGTTGAATTCAAAACAGATATTGCAAAATGTATGGTGGAGAAAGAAAAGAGTATAACTGGGAAGATCAGACCTGAACCGAACCTGAGAACGCCTTTAGAGCGACACCAAATTTTAATGTTTCTTTTGAACCAATGGTGGGCATTCCTGCGGCATTGCCGCAGTGACGTCAGACCTCAGCGAAGCATCAAACTTACCCCCTACCTTCCCCTTTCCCCACTCCATAAAGTCCAGCCACAGATCACGCTTAAGCGATGCTCATCTCCTTGCGCAACTGAAAATAGCATGCACAGATATAAATCCCAACGTCGAAGAAACTGCTTTGAAAAATGATTAATTAAATATCACGTGAATGAACTATTCTAATTACATATGGTAGGTAGGAGTGTAGTGGCGCAACTGTCTGTAAATCCGTCACTGCACTGTAGAGTGCAACCCCTCCCACAGTATGTAGTTGCCATTTAAATCCTGTCTTGTGGGTTGCGTTCAATTTGCCCACCACTGTTTTGAACGAATGTTTTTAAGCAAGTTAGAAGTTTTTAGTGCGGTAATTTTTGAACGGGCTGTACTTTTTAAATTGATAATCAATTGCAATGACGTAACGTTTTGAAGACATGGTAGGTTTCAGCAGAATTACGAGGCAGAGCTGGAAGAAGTTTACGTCTTTGGCGAACTAACATACAGCAATATCACTAAAACTTAAATTGTATAATGTTCATGAAGAGAGATTTTGATTTTTTCTGATGGTCGTTGGAATATATTTTCCTCACATTTTCTTTGCATGAAACACGCAGAGTTTGTCTAGATAGCGTCCTCTCGTTCGTGGCGTGGTTAATATTAATTTGTGATTAGTTGCAGGAAATGGGACCTAAAGTCGGATTTTTCATTTTTTTATTTTTTGTGGTTTCAAAAAGAGGATGAAATACTGAGCATCTAAAAAAATCATGGTTCTATGTGCTATAGTTTTTAATATATTACTTATTGAATGTTGATATTACATTACGTAATTTTCGAGAAAAATGCAATTAAAGCTTTCACTTGTTTTCTTAGCAACTATAAGAAAGATTCAGGTATTTAACAAACATTGTGTAAAACTACATCTTAGTTTAGTATGTAAAGAAAGCCTACAGGTAGTGCAATATGTCAAAATACAGAAATGCAGTTTGTTCTCCTGTAAAATTTTCTTTCACGACTTTAGATCCCTTCCCGCGCAACGGGTCACAATTTGTTTTATTACACGATACCCCAAAAAATTTTGACTTTTGCTATAAAATGTTAACTCTACGTCTGAAAAAAATAAGACGAATGAAATAAAATCAAAATTGTTTAACATCCCTTACTGAAACTTAATAGAGATATGAATAAAATGAAATCAAAATTGTTTAATTTTCCGTACTTGAACCTAATAGAGACTTTAATTCACCTCCAACTAATACTCCCATCAGCCAAAACATTCACTTTACGATATTTAAGTTACTATTTGATAATCGTGTCGTAACTTCTGTTTACGTACTCAATGATAGAACAAGAATGGTTTAGACCACAATATGTAGCTATACTGCATTGGCAAATTAGCCTAAAATCGCCGGACGTGTTGTTTAGTTCTCGTTATATATAGTCCGTGGCGAAAATGTTTAATTTTCCATAGTATATTATTGTGGCTCTAGACCTAGAGAAACTTCTAACTTGGCTCAAAAGATACTGTTTTCGCTCGAAAGGTACGTCCCCAACTGAACACTCGCAAAGGGGAAAACCCTTCCTTCCTTCCTTCCTTCCTTCCTTCCTTCCTTCCTTCCTTCCTTCCTTCCTTCCTTCCTTCCGCTACAGAGGAGATGTCATCATGGTCTACTGCGCACACTGTTTGGCTCAAGTCTTACCTTCCCAGCTGTAGGCAGGTTTTTTTAAGTACTTCGGTTCCTCCTGTTTTATTATTACTATAGTCCAAAAAAATTTTAAAGGGTTCCGTAGTGAATGGATCGCCTTAAACAAGTGATTTGAGATAATTTCTAGTTATTTTTATTAAATTGATATAATTTTTACTTTCTAATTACACGATGTATAAATATAAAGTATTTTAAGCTGCAAAAGATGAGAAAGTATCGCAGAAATATAGGCTTCCAGTATTCCTGATACAGAAAATTTGATATTGGGCACACTGTCCGCCTGTCTGACTGTCCCTCCGTCTGTATGTCTGTGTACAGTGATTTATCCTGAACTATTAGACAGATTTTGTTCATAGTCTGTATCTACGAATCACTTTATTCCGAAATTATATATAATAATTACTGAAGTAATAGTGTAACAGGCCTTTATTTAAAACAAAATTGCACACTGGCGACCTACTTAAAGATACGGCAGATATTCCACCCCATTCCTTTATTTTATAACTATACTTTTAACAAATTTAGTTGACTTTAAAATGTTTCGTGATCTTTTAATAATCCCATGTATCACTTTCAATTTCTGATGTTCTTAAATAAAAAAATATTGTGAAAAATAATTGTAAAACACTTATAAATATACACAAAATTAATTGTATACATGTTTCAATTGTAAAATGTATAAATTAATTCATGTATTAAATTTTGGAGTTTATGAAGAATGTATTTTGTGTGAAATTTAGAGAACTAAGTCATCTTATTTGGGTGTTTATAAATTATGTAATTTGTGTAGGCATGTCTTTGAATAATACTTAAATAAAATAAACTATAGCCTAGTCAGTAATATCGATAGGGACATAATAAACTCCTTTGTTTAAGAAAGATTGCAAAATTTATGAGAATTTTTTTTTTTTACCCTCGTTGCACTATTTTTGTAACGTGGATCGTTTAAGCGGGCACCTAATCGGGACAAATGTCCGTTATCATTTCTGTACTACTCAATGAGCATCTTGCTGCTTAGAAGGAGAGCGCAGATGGAACCCGCAACAGCATTTTGTCACTTAGCGGCAGCGGTTCGGTGCAATCCGTAACATATTATAACTGGAAAAATAAATGTAGTTTAAATAACATCGCGTATGTATTACGTTCAAGATATTACCAGTGGCCGGAGTAGCGAGCTGAATTTCCATATATACATTACTTTTATATTTGTATACACTTCATATATATAAATAGTAGGTAGTGGGATTTAATCGATTAATTTCTGTTGTAAGATTAATCGATCAAAAATATTTAATCGAATAATCGAGTCGATTAAAATTAATCGTTTGGAGTTGATATTAATTATTATTTTGATAATACATACTCATACTAAAAATTTCGACAATATTTCTCTGTCGGAAATTGCTTACTTAAAAGCACAAGAGTACTGTTATTTTCTAACTGCAAACCAGGTAAAGTAGGGAAAATCTTTGCACAAACACTTCAGAAAGAGATGGAAATATGAGGACAGTGACCTAGCCTACCTCTATTGAAAGTTGAAACACAATGCGAAACCCTTATTAAGATTTAAGGTTTTCCAAGAAAACTTCCACTTTGCTGTCAGCTCAACTTCCTAGCATATAAAATACATACTTTTCTGGGATTCATCCCCCTCATCTCTTTTAAAATAGTCATGTGTGCAAGTGAGAGCGTAACTACCTTCTTCTCTTTTTAAAATCTGGTAATTCGATTACAATAGGGGCCAGTCTTCTGTTTCGACCGCTGTAGTTTTGCAGTTGCAGTTTCTGTACTGAGTTTGTATATGAAGATTGTGTGTTTAGTTTGATAAAGAAAAAAAATCAGTTTTGTGTGGTTTGTGAAAAGTGTAAACTACATTACGTCATATGAGAATTTGAGGAGTAAACTCGGTGAAACGTTTGGATTTAAATTGAACAATCGTGGAGAAGTGCTTGACAGAAAAAAAGTTATTTTCATCTTTAGTGATGCAGGAAACATTGTTACTAAACGTAGAGCGGCACTTAATTCGGAGCATGTAAATGCACTCACATGTTTAAATCATGGATGAAGCAGTATTAACTAGGTGAGTTTTCATACTTTTTGTTATTTATGTTTGTCTAAAAAATCCCCGGAGAAATTGATACAATAAATTATAAGCTCATAATAAATATGTAATTAGTAATTAAAATAGTTGTTTCGTAATATAACGAAACAATATATGGACCTACAGATATACAACATTTAATATTTATGCTTATCACCGAACACAAGTTAAATTTAACAATAGGCTACTTGTGTACTACAGTATATTAAAACATTTTTTGAACTCCATCAAAACTCGATTAATCGATTAAATTCAAATAGTTAATTGATTAAATATTTTGATCGTTCAACAGCACTAATAAATAGGCTATAATATCCAATAGCAGCACAGATCCTAACATAAAACTTGTAAGTTATTGATAATTTTTTTTTTAATTTGGAGTCGTTGTTGAATAATATATTACTACTTCAATGTCCATTAAAATGAGTAGGTTGACTACTCACCTGAAATTCGTGGATATTTATGTCACGCCGAATAAGAGGTTCGTTAATATTGAACGATTTATAGTTTTGTGTAGAATCCTACCACAAAAACTCGACCTATGTGCTTGAACTCTTGAACGTGAAAGAAATAATTTCTTTGCTTCTAATGGATTTTTCCATAAAAACACATTACATCATAGATGAGTAGTGTGGTCCACAGCTCCACTTTTGAACACTGAGATAATAAACCAATGCTTTTTCTCATTTACTCAAAAACTTGACACACATTTATCTTAAGACCTCTAGTGCCCCGGTTTTGAAGTGTAACACTTTCCTCTAACATTTCACCCATCTTGATGTAGCTTTAAATCATATGTTCAGTTACGAAATACGCTATTAAATAAATATTATAAGCATTGAAAATATAAGAAAAGTAAACACTGTCTTTAAATGACTGAGGCACATTCGGGGATAAAATGCTAGGAGAAGTACAAAGCATATTCACAAATAACCGAAAGCAGCGTAAAGGTAAGCGTTCACTACATTGTATCGCACTCCTCGTACGAATCGCACGCAACGGATATTTTAAGTGCAGTGCGTTCACTGTAACGGTTCCACTTCATCGCCTCATCGGATTCCCCTATCAGCTGTTTAAAACATGACGTCGCACGATATTGACATTGCTGAAAACAGACGAGTTTGAGGTTAGGTCTATTAATTATGAGTGTTAGCGAATAAGAATTTGTAATTGCTTCATGCGTCTTAATTGAAGAGGAAGAATGAAAGAATTATCGGTTACATAATATATATGTAAGAAACGACTTGATTACTGTAATGGGAATGCCTCAAATTATATAATTCTTCGCAATTTTCTACAAGCGAAATAAGTTTTCCGTCTGCCGTTTTGGCGCGACACTGAACATGGCACAACATAATAGTAACATATTCAAAGATAAACCACACATGTTGGGCCAATTATACAGTGTTCATAGATTTGATAAGAAACAAAAAATTATATATTATAGTTATACGAACACTACTAATATTAGTGTTCATATAACTGTAATATATAATTTTTTATGTTTCTTATAATAGTAACAGTTGACCAATTCAAATTGATTTATTAAAGAAGGCCATGATCGCACGCATCGGAAAAGTTGCTCATCCGAGAAACGTGGACGGATTTGCCGATAGCCGATGCGTGCGATACGATGTAGTGAACGCGTTTACATAACAATTACAGCAAAGATTGTCTTTTCCCAATCCGTGCGATTCGTCTGATGAGTGCGATACGATGTAGTGAACGCTTACCTTAAAGGCAAACTGCCAAGAGATAAAAAAATTGCAGTATTATTAACTAACACTGTCGGCAGACTCCGCCTCTTATAGAATTATTTCTTTTGGCAGTGAAAGGTATTAGTCACGTAATAAATCCGAAGACATTTCCACGATTTTGATTTTTTACATGACTGCACAGGTCAGTTTTCTTTGTTATTCGTTTTAGAAATGGCGTCTCCCACAGAGCAGAACTTTAGCTTAATTGAGTACGTGGAATCAAATTCACGTACAGAGTTCTGCGGACCTCTAAAAGACGGTTTCGCGAAGCTCATCTCCTCCAGCATCGATTCAGCGAATCTCTTTCATGCTCCAAGGTCGCGTGAGGATTTTCAATTCCCCAAGACGCAGATTATGGCAACTGACCAAGGGCGGCTTCAGGGGTAGTGCCCTCGTGCCTAAATAAAATATAATTCAATTTCTATTTTTAACTGTACATTCAGAGCGCTATAAGATCACAAATATTATAAAAAAAAAATACGGATTTATCATAGAGTGATTTCAACAGAACATCGATTTGAACTACCGCGCAGGGTTGCCACATGATTCCAGACCAATATCGCCAACTATACACCAATAAGGCGCCAGAAAGTAACCAATTATCTCTGTAGTTGATAGTGAAAGGAGTAATAAACTTAAAAAAAAAACTTACAGTGTAATTATGAACATAACCATTTATATATTCATTCATAAATTTGTAATAATTTTATTGTTAATATTATTTAATAGAAAGATACAGGATCATTAAGTGGCATTATTCAGCTTTGATGTGTATCTTTGATACTTGCATTTTGTATATTTTATAAATTGCTTCATCCGAATTTTTCTTAAAATGTGTAGGCCCTTGAAAATATTAATTTTCTGCATTAGGTGAATTTAATGGTGCATTTTTTTAAATGGTAGTGATATTGAATTATGACTAAATACCGGTCTGGGTGTCTGAAAATATACGTTCTAAAGAAATGAAATAGTCAATAAAATTTGTTTGGAAAAATATTCATGATTTTCAGTGGAGTCTCTCCTTAATAAAGAAATGGACCTGTAAACCTAATAAACATCAAAATGAAAACTAGGAAATAGGAGAGTGAATAAAATTTATATATCGGTAAATGACTCAAGCAACGAACAAACTGAAGATGAAATAAAAATAAATTAAATTAAGAGAACAAGAAAAGGTATGAATTATAAAAGTTTAAGTGGAGTATGGAAAAGAAAATAATAAAGAGTGAGTGAGTGAGTGAGTGAGTGAGTGAGTGAGAAGGTAAATAATAATAATTGTTACAGTAGGCCTATACAAATACGAAGAGTATGTTGACACATCTTTAATTGTCAACTAATAGGTTATACACATGTTAAATTTCAATTATTTTTCAAACAAGCTGCATTCCTTGAATGCAAGCGTTCCTTCCAATACAGTAATACACCATTAGCACATTCACAAGTCCATTTATACATTGCCAGATGTTCACTGTTTCTAAGTAACTGTGCATCGGATTCCAATTAGACGATTATTATGTTGTCATTTAATCGTCTGAAGGCAGCAGTTCAGCAGCGCTGATCAGACTGGCTGTGACCTTGAAGAGCAAGCAGTTCTGATTGAGTTTATTTCCTTTTTTGTCGATCTACCAGTTCGCTGGAGGTTTCCTCATCCGGGTTCGATCCTCGCTAGAATCCGAGATGTTGATAGCGGAATGTTAATGCGACAAGTTTTTCCCGCCTACTTCGTCTCCCACTGTAATTTACTTTCTATCATTACTATATTATCGCCGGCAGTTGTTCTGTGATGAGTAGCTATCATATTTTTCGTTAGATACCCGTTTAAATGTGATGGTTTTGCACATGAAATAAATTTCAGAATCGTTTTTCTTTCGTATTATACATCCGCATGCAGCCAAAACTACGTCGTATGCATATTTTATATTGAATCAACTACTGTCCGTCCAAGTGATTATGTCGCAGTGTTATCGAAACGGGGATAATCACGTGACAGTTACTTACTTAACGGGGTCCTTTTCTTTAAGTTATTTTAAACAGTTCTATATAATATTATGTAGAAGTCCAATTTCGAACAGGAAATGTTTTGAGGAAATAGCTAAGACAGTCCAGCCACTAGTCGTTAAAGATAGGCCAGCAGAAACGGGATATATATTTATCCATTATATTTATAATATAGTATATATAATATATACTAGTGCATTCGAAAAGAAACGGCAACACAGTTAGTGTTTCACGCTAAATTTATTTAAGTCATTTTTGACATTACATACTTCAAATGAAACTCTTTTTTTTTTTTTTTTTAAAGGACATCAGTCATCTAACGTAAATATTAAGAAAACAGAAAAAAAACTATATTAATTGAAACAGATGTTTATAAAATAAGTGTTTTATTATTTTTCCGTTTCATTATCATGTACCTTACATTTTCGGAATAATTTGTAATGTTGCATTAATTATTTATTTTTTCATTGATTTTTTAAATTTTGAAAATGATGCCCTTTCAACACAAATTGAAGATTTAATGCATGAAACAATTAAATTTTTAATATTAGAGGAGAAAAATTCTCTCCGGCGCCGAGGATCGAACCCGGATCTTTGGTTCTACGTACCAAGCGCTCTAACTATTGAGCTACGCCGAAGTTCGACCCGGGTTCGATCCCCGGTGCCGGAGCGAATGTTTCTCCTCTAATATTAATTGTTACCGCAAAAGACGTATTCTGTAGGACCAAAAAAAAAAAAAAGAAATTAGCCTTCACGTACATTAAATTTATTTTTATTCAATGAACAGTTAAGTTATTTATTGCAGTAAAGCGAAACCAATCACTTGTGAAAAATAATATACAATAGTATAGTATAGGATACAAAATTGGTTTTCTTTTGAAAATCAACACGCTTTATCAGGCTAGTGGTCATCTTATCTAAGAACTGCTGTTGTCACTGGCCAGTTCAAAATACTCATATCATTATAAAATTCAGTCTTTTCCTCTGGTACAGAGTCTTTCAATCTTACAAAATCACTCATTTTACTTGATTTAATAGGGACATTCCCTGCTGGATATGCCTTTTTCTGTCTCCTGCCATGTCTAGAATACGTTTCGAAATTTTTGGAAGACGGCGGACTCCATCTGCATTAGCATTTCTAGATATCTCTCTCACTGATCAATCTAATGTTCTTAGGATTTCAACTCTCGATTAAAAGCGAATGCCTCGCTTCTACCAAACTTGCAATAGTTCGGTATGGTAGGACTTCTCTTGAATGTTTTTTCTTGAAATTTGGATTTTTATTAATCACCTTTGTACCTTCAGAGCTGTATTGTTCACTATAAATTAGAAACTGCCACTGTATTTACAAAATATGGCTACTTCGAGACTTTCAATATTGCATATACATTGCAATTCGTGTCTATGGACCAGTTTGGTTTTCAATTAAAACTAAACCAATCTGTGAGCATGGTGCTCGACATCTTTATAAGATGGAGTTATCACAATTTCTGAATGATAATTTGAAACCCATCGTCATTCTTACGAACTTTCAGTTAGCGCTGGTCGCCTGAAATCCATCAGCGCTTGTTTACAAGGCAGTGTAAGCAAAAAGGACATAGATGGGAATTTTTGAGTTTCGTTTCAATCCCCCGTTGTGCTCAGGGCTGTACTACACCGAGCGCCACAATGACTTTCAACTTTTATGGTCGCTGCACTCTGAATTAGGTTTCTTTGACAGAAATATTAGGCAACATAATTTTCCATCTGAGCTGCAGTATGTGATATCTATGATCTAGGCTAGGCCTACATAAGAAGTTAGTAATAAACTTTGAAGATTGTAGCGTATGTTAAGAAAGGATAAATAATATTTTCAAAGCAAACACGAGCATTTTTAAGTCCATTATTTAAAGATGCTCTGTTAAATGCGATGTTATCTGGCATCAGCAGAATTGGTGATAGCGAAATGGTGTTAAAGTTCGATATTTCTGAACCAAGAGATTACAAACATCTATTAAGGTTTAAAAACTTCTGGAAATCCCTTCGAACATACGTATCAGAAATTTTAATATTAATAAGAAAACAACATAAACAATGAAAACAAAACTTTATCAATTGCTGTGCAATCAAAGATCTCAAAACCCAACACTCATATTCGAAATGAACTTCATATGGAAATTATAAATTATAAATTTATTTTAAAGTTTCAATCATATGATTTATCGTTATCGTTTTTGCAAAATTATTATTTGCTAATACAGAATAAATTTTATGAACGTTTTCGCCTATACGTCATGATCAGAAATTCAAATTTTTACAATGAAATCTAAACGTAAGTCTAATAAGTTGTTAACAATAACATGCATAACAATAATTTAAATAATTAATTATGAGTTATATGTAATAAAATCTAATATTGGTGTGGGAAATGCTGAATTTGACAAATCTGTGTAGTTTTGGCCGACTTGCCGAAAGTGAAATCTAAAAAATATATAAAATATGAATGTACATTAAATAGAACTCATGATACATTTGTTAAATGTCACTATTACATATTAAAAAAATTGTTAAAATTGATAACATTTTAAAATACGAGGCGCATCCAAAAAGTAATTTTCCCGATTTTTTCCCCTTGAAAGTAAACGTAATTAGCCGTGTCAATTGCGCATGCGTAACAGATCTATGACGTATCAATCATATGCCAGCCGGATAGGTCCCGCCTGGTGCCAGTAGCGTGGCAGCAGTGGTCCGAAATGGAAGCTCTTATTCCTTCTCCCGCCGCCTGCGAGGTTCGGTCGGTGATAAAGTTCTTTAATGCACAAAGCATTGCGCCAATTGAAATTCATCGGCAGCTCTGTCAGGTCTATGGGCCGAACATCATGAGTAAGCAGATGGTGCGTCGCTGGTGTAGGCAGTTTTCCGAAGGTCGTCAAAGTGTCCATGATGAAGAGCGCAGTGGGCGACCGTCCCCCATCAATGATGATCGTGTTGAGCTGGTGCGGCAGTGCATCATGGAGAACCGTCGCTTCACGATTACGGAGCTGAGCAGCCATTTTCCGCAGATATCGCGATCCTTGTTGCATGAGATTGTCACTAAGCACCTGCTGTTCAAAAAAGTGTGTGCCAGGTGGGTGCCGAAAAACCTGACACCCGAACACAAAATTCAACGTTTAGGAGCAGCACTGACATTTCTGCAACGGTATCACGATGACGGCGACGAGTTCCTCGACAGGATCGTCACGGGCGTTGAGACTTGGATATTTCGCACTTCACCCCGGAAACCAAGCAGCAATCAATGCATTGGCGGCATAGTGGATCTCCGGTCATGACGAAATTCAAACAGGCGCTGTCGGTACGGAAAGTGATGTTCTGGGACAGGAAGGGCATTCTGCTCATTGACTTCCTTCCAAGAGGTGAAACAGTGAACGCTGACCGTTACTGTGAAACACTGCACAAATTGCGACGTGCCATTCAAAACAAGAGGCGTGGAATGCTTACTGCAGGTGTTGTGCTCCTCCATGACAATGCTCGTCCACATACGGCTCGGTGCACAGCAGCTGTTTTGACGGAATTTGGCTGGGAGTTGTTTCATCACCCACCCTACAGTCCTGATCTTGCTCCCAGCGATTTTCACGTTTTCTTGCACCTCAAGAAATTCTGTCCTCCGGTGAGCGTTTCGGCAACGACGAAGAGCTGAAGACGTCTGTCACACGCTGGTTCCATTCACAGGCGGCAGAGTTCTACGACAGAGGGATACAAAAGTTGATCCCACGATACGACAAGTGTCTCAGTTCTGATGGTGGCTATGTTGAAAAATAGCTGAAACATTGCTGTACCTGTTGCCAATAAATGTTTTCCTGAAAGTGAGTGCTCTTTTTTTTTAAATAGGGAAACTTACTTCCTGGATGCGCCTTGTATTATACTTTAATGTCTGTGTAAGGCAGATCATGCGTCGTGTTATGCAAATATTGACGTTAACAGTGAAATGGTGTATGTTTTATATGCAATACATTTGTTGAAAATCTTCTATAATTGTTCATAAGGTTCTTGAATTCTGTAACACATATATGTTTGAATAAATTTTACGATTAATCAAGATATGTTAATGTAATTGACAATTTTCGTATTTTAATGTAATATCTGAATATCTGATGAAAACACTCATAAAATTTCTTC
This sequence comes from Periplaneta americana, assembly GCF_040183065.1. Taxonomy (NCBI): domain Eukaryota; kingdom Metazoa; phylum Arthropoda; class Insecta; order Blattodea; family Blattidae; genus Periplaneta; species Periplaneta americana. The sequence goes on from NC_091127.1 coordinate 121,265,169, forward strand.
TGTAAGATGTATTAGCAAATAATAATTTTGAAAAAAAAAACGACAAAATCATAGCCTATGATTGAAACTTTAATAGTACATTACGCAACGAGCCTATAATGAAGGTAATTAAGAAGTGAGTATGGATATTTATGAAACGAGCGCAAGCGAGTTTCGTAATTTTCATACGAGCTTCTTAATTACCATTATAGGCGAGTTTCATACGACTTTTTATGCTCGACCCTATTTCTAACTTGATATTATTAATTCTATTGTATCTGACCTGGAGCAATGTCCCGTATGTTGTGAGATGTGCGCAGACGCGAACGTATTGATTTTTTCCGAGGAACAGACGTGCACATTGACCTTGCTAGGCCATAAGAACCTACAGAGGTAACATTGAAATAAAATTAGACATTGAAAAACGAGATGACAAATTGAATTTATTTGAATATTATTTACAATTAACGCTAATTATTATAGCAATAGAACATAACCTTCTGCGACAGTATTGGATTTCCAGCCTCCGTGAATTTTTGCTAATTCTCTTTCGATTGCATATCCGAGAATAATCGATACTTGCGGTTTTATAACGGTAGAAAGCTGGCCTGTCATTGGCTGAACAGTTGTAACCTGAGTCGTCATTGGCTGAAATACCTGACCTTTAATGAGTAGGTGTACTTTAATGACATGCATTAAAGGTCTGCTACCAGGTGTATAATTTACTACATTTCGGCATGGTCGAACATAAAATAAATTTATAATCTTGAACAGATTTATCTGAAAAATCAAAAATGAATTGTGAGATTCATATGCAAAGTTAAATTCCTATAAAAGAGCGATATTGTAACCAATTGGAGAGATTGAGTTTATACATTCATTCATCGACTCATTTATTTATTTACTCATTTATTTATTTATTCATTTACTATTTTATTTATTTACTCATTTAGTCATTTATTTATTTATTTATTTATTTTTTTATTTACTCGTTCATTCATTCATCCATTCACTCCATTTAATCACTCATTCATTTATTCATTCATTCATTTGTTTATTTATTCATTTATTTACTTACTTACTTACGAACGAACGGAAGGAGAAACAAATTAAAAGGTCGCGAAAACGCGTCCTTGCAAGACAAATTGGGGCTGAAGGGAAGTGTTTGTGTGAGCTCCTATCTTGTTGGACACTTGTCTCACTTCGATGTTCGCCGTTCCAATTGAAGGAACATTAGAGAATTTTTAAGAGTGACAGCCGAAAATAAATGTAACCTAATAGAAATCACATGGGCGGGGACGAAGAATTAGAGAACAGCAATTTGGCAGGATCGATGAAGATGTCAAACGCCTGGGCAGAGAGTTGGGGATGAGAGGTCAACACAGTCCTCGCAAGAGAAGAGATCCGAGCTCTTGTACTGTGTGAATGAAACTGGAGTAAGTTCACCCTTGCGTGCCAAAGACGACACGCAAATTTCAAGGCTTCTAATTTACAAACGGCTTTAATTTTGCCTCAGTTTAGGAGAGTAGGCAATTGGCTTAATGGAACGAGAAGGGCGAGGCATATTAAATAGGAAATATAACGAGACAGACCGCGTGTATAACCATAAGTTTCGAATTTCATCATACATTGCTTTTTCCATGGCAGCACGAGTGATGTCACAGTAAGCTTTCATGCCAAAACGTCACAATTTTCCTCATTTGTAGGTCGAATTTACACTGTGTCCACACTAAAGGTATGCAGAAATAACAGCTTATATCGTAACTTAGGTAAGTTTTATTAAATAAATTTCTTCTGCATTGTATAGAGTAACTGAAAACACACAAAGAACACATCACATACTTACTTACTTACAAATGGCTTTTAAGGAACCCGAAGGTTCATTGCCGCCCTCACATAAGCCCTCCAGCGGTCCCTATCCTGTGCAAGATTAATCCAGTCTCTATCATCATACCCCACCTCCCTCAAATCCATTTTAATATTATCCTCCCATCTACGTCTCGGCCTCCCTAAAGGTCTTTTTCCCTCCGGTCTCCCAACTAACACTCTATATGCATTTCTGGATTCGCCCATACGTGCTACATGCCCTGCCCATCTCAAACGTCTGGATTTCAAGTTCCTAATTATGTCAGGTGAAGAATACAATGCGTGCAGTTCTGTGTTGTGTAACTTTCTCCATTCTCCTGTAACTTCATCCCGCTTAGCCCCAAATATTTTCCTAAGCACCTTATTCTCAAACACCCTTAACCTATGTTCCTCTCTCAGAGTGAGAGTCCAAGTTTCACAGCCATATAGAACAACCGGTAATATAACTGTTTTATAAATTCTAACTTTCAGATTTTTGGACAGCAGAGTGGATGATAAGAGCTTCTCAACCGAATAATAACAGGCATTTCCCATATTTATTCTGCGTTTAATTTCCTCCCGAGTGTCATTTACATTTGTTACTGTTGCTCCAAGATATTTGAATTTTTCCACCTCTTCGAAGGATGCCATAACAAAATTACAAAACACTTCCACATATACAGAACACATCACAAATGCTAACCAGACCCACAGAGACATCAACACAGACATGGAAATACTACACATCCAACCAAAAAGCCAGAAACTAAACACATTAGAACAATATGAAATATACATACACACAAAAACACACCCCAACGAAATTCTCAACACACAACTCAACTTCAAAACACACACTCTTTGACTCTACACTATACCACACGAACACACCCTCACAGGAAACAGAACAAGTGGCGCCAAGACCAACAACGACCTGTTCTGAAGATGACCCATAAATAGGTCGAAACATGTAAACGAGGTACACTGAAATTTAGCACAGGAAAGTCTTACCATACATATTCCGAAGTGATACAGTGTTAAAGTTGTGTAAATCAAGATATATAACTGAAAAAGTTTTTATTTCCACTAGTACACTTCAACATGAGCGCCATTTATAGCTCGACAGGTACCAAAACGATACTCAACCTCTCGCCAGGTGTTCACGAACATATCAGGTGTTATAAGCTCAACTGCTTGAATGATATGCTATCTCAAATCAATCAAATTACGATTTTATTTTTGCTATACACAAAATTTGTAATAAAGCCCCACGCACAAAAATCCAAAGGAGTTAAATCCGGGGATCTAGGCGGCCAGGAAGTTGGCCCACCCCTACCAATCCGATTTATTGGGAAGATTACATCTAAAAATGTTTTAATATTTCGATGGAAGTGTGGTGGAGCACCATCCTGCTGAAAGGTTAACCCTGGCGAAAATTATGGAATGGCAAAGTTCTCCAGCATATCAAGGTACGTGATTTACGTGGGCTTCTGGCAAATGATTCACGCACCTGATCCACAATCATTTCGGCCACATGCTTTTTGGAATTTCCCTGTCTTTGAAATCAAGCTTTCATTAGAGTTCTATCCCATTCTTAAATGGATTTGCATGTAGGAGGATCCACATTCCATTCCCTCCGTATGCGCCGCTGAACACGCGTAACTGAATTCAATTCTGCAAACCAGAGCATGCATTGAACTTTTTGCTGTACCGTCCACATCTCTATTGAGAAGGAACTAGACTGATCAATGAAAATTTTCATTCATGCAACAATGAGCTGGAAGCGAAACATTTCACACAACAATGACTATCTAACAATAAGCTTGAAACAAAACATTGCACCCAACAATGGCCATGGAAAAGGTATGAAACGAAATCTTGGAGAGTTTTTCTGTTGATTGAGCTTTATCTTAAGGAATTATAATATACGGTTGTAAAATTATAAGCTATTATTTCTGTATACTCTTAGTGTGGACACGGTGTATTTTCACTTCAAAAAATAATTTATCAATCATTTTCAATACAAAACTGCAAGGTTAATTCTGACGGAAGCGAATGTATCATGCACCTAATGAAACAATGATTTAATACGTCAACATAGAATATTGACAAGAATATTTTATGTCGACAATAATATTGAAAAACAAGAAAGAAAAAAAGACTCGAATTTGAAAACTCTTTCCTTTGCATTAAGTAGTCCGTCAGATTTAAGACTTCCTTTGCACTTGATGGATTTTGCCCAGGCACGCCATCTTTATCACTAAGAAGACAGTTGAAGGTAACGTAAACAAAATACATCAGCTTTGAAGACAAGTGAAGGTGAAACTGCCTCAGAAAACAAGATGCTGCCTTAGACCGTATTTGTAACACATTTCCAGACTGCCCTTCTCTGCATTGTTTATTCTACAGATTTAATTAGCCCCCCTTTAAAGGAAAGTTTACTTTTAGAATGCTTGCTTTCCTGTCTAGTGGTCAAGCCCCGTATAAATATATCTTCCTTTGTTTCCAATAATAAATAGACCTTCGCTAGACTCTGTAATGAACACAAATAATGTAAAATACTTGTACCGTACATTGCTCTTGACAGATACGTTTTTCAACCAGTGTGCAAAGACGCTCTCATATTGAGATGCTTATCAAGAAAATGTATCTTCATTCACACGATGAACAATGGAACTTTCTAACAATATATTTATTATGAAGAAATAAGTAAAGAGTGTGTTATAAGAAGCGTATATGTACGTTGAAACCACTACCTGCTGAATCGCATCTTATGGCTGCGTAACTGCCTGCACATTCCCCTTTCTTAGCATTGAGTTTCGCGTAGAGCATTATTGCCCAGTTTCGAAGCTAGGGCGCAGCAAGTGATTGCCGTTAGTTTGGCTGTGCTAAGAGTGGAGAGTGAATTATAATTTTTAATTTGAAATCTTAGTAGTAATTTCAGTGTATGTAAGTAATCGTTTATTAATTACGTGGTTTTTTTCTTTAAAATATATTGGAAGTAGGAAATACTCGAGTTAAAATATGTTTAATTTAATGTTGTTTTCAAAACAAGATTTTTTGTAGGAGATATAAAACTTGGTTTCCTAAACATTATATCAATTATAGCTAATATATGTAAATGGAATAAGATATTCCTATTAAAATCTTAAGCTAATTTCTTGTCATTTTAAGTGTAACTTATCTATCGTCCATGGTGTTACAGCAATAAGAAGTGGAAAGGATCAGAACACAATGGCCCGGTTTCTTCAACCTTTGTTAAATTATAACAGTGTGTTATTCCATTTTAACTGTAAACTTAACAGTTGAAGCATTTCTTCAACTACTGTTAGTACTAACAGACTGTTAAAATCTATGTTAATTTAACTGCCCAATTTCATGCAGTTAAATCATTTCACTCTCTGTTAGCATAGAAGTATCCAATATGGCTGGTGCGTTAGATGCTGAACTTATATATCTGGATTATTTAGAAAATGATATCAATGAATACATAAACAGAGGGGATGATTTCTGTGATTTGACAGACCAGAAGTTCATACAAAGGTATAGACTATTTTCTGACAAGCCTCACTTTTCGCTTTCAACTTAGATCCGTTTGTTTGGTTATTCTCATTAATTGGTTTATACTGCGAAATAATTTCCAGCAGAAGGTTTCTTTCGAACGAAGAGAAATTAGTTCCATGATTTCTTTTTGTGCCAGTGTTTTCCATTTCATAACAGCAATACCAATACGCCGCTTCACGCTATTGTGATACAGACGAGGAAAGAAGCAGAAATCAAACCTGAGAGAATAGAAAGACTTCTATCCTCTCTAAATCAAACAACGGAAACAAGCGAGAATCGCAATTGTCAGAGTTCAGAAAATAGAAGTGAGCCTATACTTGGTTATAGGTTACGGTTAAGCTCTAGAATCTCTGGTCCTAACAGACAGTTAACAAACAAATGTTAAAATGTGAAATGTAAAGTTGAAGAAACGCAATATTTTTAACAGCAATTCATACTTTTAACTTACAGTTAATTAACGCTATGTTAGGTGCATTTTAACAAAGATTGAAGAAACTTGGCCAATATCTCGTAAAACACGTTGAATTATAATTTAATATTTCCAAAAGTATGGGGTAAATTATCTGTCTCCAGTATTTTATTCAGCATTTATTTTCGGAGTGGGGGATTTTTTTTTTAATGAGCTCGAAATTTATCACACTTTGAATGGGCCTTTTTATATATGGGGAAGTTACTTTCTGGCAATACTGGACTAGTAAGTCACTAGGCTAGTAGCAGATTACTACTAGATCATTAGGCTAGTACCAGGCTGCTAGTAGGACAGCTGGTAGCAAGTTACTAGTAGGCCAGTATGCTAGTACCAGACTACTAGTAGGACAATAAACTAGTATCAGGTTACTAGTGGGCCAGTAGGCTAGTAGCAGGCTGCTAGTAGGTCAGTAGGCTAGTAGCAGACTAGTGGTAGAGTAGTAGGCTAGTAGCAAGCTACTGGTAGGCCAATAACGTTGAATCGAGCTGTACAATTCACGCACGAGTTACTGAACTGAAAACCATGAACTGAAGCACTGGTAATTCTGGCTGTCCCAGCTAACTTTAGTTGAGGAAAATGGCCCAGGATTGAGGTAATGTAATCCAATGCTTGACCTTGAGCCGCCAGTTCGAAATGCACGTACAGTAGACTAGTAGCAGTGGTAGACTAGTGGACTAGTAAAAGTGGTATGCTAGAAGACTATTAGCAGTCTAGTAAACTAGTAGTAGCAGTAATAGGCTAGCAATAGATAGCAGTACTAGGTTAGCAGTAGATAGCAGTAATAGTTTAGCAGTAGATAGCAGTAATAGGCTAGCAATAGATAGCAGTACTAGGTTAGCAATAGATAGCAGTAATAGGCTAACAGTAGTAGTAATAGTCTAGTAGTGGCAACAGTAACAACAACAATTAATTCTAGATTGAACCACAAACCACAAAACATGTATTACAAACGAATCCTATAAATTGACATTAGAGTTCGAAAGTATTGTAGTTAACTGTGTATGAAGAAAAGAAGTGGTTTAGCTGAAAACAAGGAATTGCATACGCAGACATCCTTTCAAACAACTTTATCTCTTGACTTTCATACTTTGACTTCGGCAGCCAAATATTATTTTCACCAGAGGTCAACTGAGGACGTCCATGACTTCGTTGCAACTACGATATTTATAAATCTGCTGAATTTGCTTCAAAATCACTCGTGACTACTTACATTACGTTCCTGTTGGAGCTCTGCAGATGAGAATTGCCCGACACCACTGCATTCATCGTAAAGGACGTGTCCTGTAATAGAAATGCGATTTCGTCATCAGGTTATCGCAGAAATGAGGTTGGTTTCTGGTATCACTAGTTATAAGCAATAATTATTAATACTTTCCTAGAGTCTGTCAGTAGGCCAGCATGCAGAATTTGAATTTTTGAGGTGGGAGTACAGTAGAGCATCGATTATCCGAAACAATTGGGAATGGGAGGTGTTCGGATAACTGATTTTTCGGATAACCGATCATTTATGGAAACAAATTGTACCGGTGTCATAGGAGCAGTATTAAAGAAATAAACACTGATATTAAACACAAAATTGTGCATACAGTATATCTATTTTGTATCACACGTCTTACAAATAACACAGAGAACTGACTAGCCCAGTTTGACAAGTTCAAAATGGTCATTAAAGTATGCCTACAGCTTAGAAAAAGAAGTCTTTTTTTTTTTTTTTTTGCTTCAGAGCTGAGACTTTTTTTTTTTTTTTTGCCGCTAAGTCTCGCAAACAGCTCTAGCGAATCTTCTACATGGCGCGCGCGCAAATATGAATTTGCCGACTGGAACGCTTTGAGTTAACCGATGTTTCGGTTGATCGGTATTCGGATAATCGATTCTCTACTGTACATCTAAACACACTTAAATCATCCTCCAATAATGGATAACAGTTGACAATAATGGCCCAATTCTTTTTTATCCTATCACTCCATGGATCTTATATCTGAGAAGTAGAAGCAATAAAACATACAAAGTATATAGAATGGAAATGAAATAACCCTGCAGATTTTCAGAGCGAATAGCTAATGTTATATGTAGCAAGAAAGTGTAATTCCATACTGGTGGAAAGTCCATAGTTTTCTCAGAAATAAATGTTTTTTCCCAAATGTTTAACACCCTCTTATTCGATAACTATTGCAAGCAGGATCATGATTTTTGCTTATATCAATAGAAAACCTAATAAAGGATCATTTATCCCTCTGGCGTATTTCAATAGCGTGGAGGTTTTCCGTGTAAATTTAATTTAAAAACCACTAATTTCAAGCCACTGAACGATGCGAACAGACTGCAACGTTGTAGTCAGAGAGGGAGTGGGAGGTAGTTCACCTAGGGCAGCGTGACCAAACTAGATATCGTGATTACCATGCTTCGGTCCTGGGCACAGAAACGCATGAAGTTCAGAACGCACGGACGATAGTGTTGTGTTGGTTAAGTGGAGTGGGAGATGAAGAGCGCCGTTACTTCGTGTCTCAACATGTAAACAGTCCGTCGCAGTGCGGCACAAAATATATTTCACCCTATACTGATGCAGTATATACAGTACATTACTAGTGTAGACAATAAATGTCTACCATTAAAGTATTAACGTGAGTTGTAACCTTCAATCAGGTGTCCCTACGCCGAAGCCTGTTACACGTACCGCAGCCAAGCAGCAATACATACAACGGTAATGCACATTACGGACCCAGCTGTGCTGTTGCAGTCGGGTGACTGCACACAGGTCATGACGTCATTTATATTCCGTGTACTCTAAACGTCACACTGGTTACTTTGTGTCCCTAGGCCGAAGCCTGGTGATTACATCGTGTAATCAAGACTGGTAAGGGAAGTTTCCTGTACCTTGCTCTCTGTCTCGCTCATGTATTGAAGGTAAGCAGTGTCGGTACCATGTCGCTCTACAAACCCTCTGTTTCTACGAGCAGGAACAGAAGGTTTCGTACAGAACTGGAAGAGGAATTTATTCGCTGCTCTGTCGGAGAAAATTTAATATGTTGCTTCGCTCAACGGTTCAATTAGTAGTAGTATATAGAAGCGACATTACAGGGCATTACGCTGAATACACAGACATAACAGGTATATTATTATTATTATTATTATTATTATTATTATTATTATTATTATTATTATTATTATTTATCAGCAAGTGTTACCATAATTCTTATATTACGTGCCTCAATATGTAGGCCTACATCTTCCCTTGAATGATAAAATAATTACTACGCCATATCTCCATTTTAATTTTTTTTAAATCTTTTGATGACTATTATCAGTTATTTACTAGTTATTGATTTAATAATAATAGTAATAATAATAATAATAATAATAATAATAATAATAATAATTCTAATAGCTTTATCAATAGCAGCACTAGCAATAATAATAATAATAATAATAATAATAATAATAATAATAATAATATGGAGAAACTGATTGAATATTACGTAGCTACTAGTGTAGTAATGAAACGAGCTACTAATCTCCAAGAACTGAAATCAGCTTTAAATCATCGCCATGAAGAGAAAGGTGTCATAATGTAAGTGGCGAACGAAATAGCTCGTTCTCTTAAGCCTTCCAACGAAAGAGAGTTTTATAAAAGCGTAATGATCAAGGTGGCTGAAATAATTTGTCCAATGAAAGTTGTTAATTAATTTTAAAAAACTGCGCATTTCTCGACTAAATATCCAGAAGAGAATTCAGGAAATATCTGATTGTATTCATCAGGAATATTTTTAAAAAGCAAGAAAATTATATATATATATATATATATATATATATATATATATATATATATATATTACTTGGTTCTTGATAACAGTAATTACATTACTGATACAGCAAAGCTTGCGATTTTTATTCGCGGGGTTGATGAACTCAATGTTAGTGCACGAACCACCACTGGTTGTAGTTTTCATGCCATGTACTTCTCCCCCGTCCCCTTACTTCTTAGACTCTCTCTCGCGTGTAACCACTCCCATTCGCGATTTGGTCACCGCTGACCTAGAGAGACATCTGAGTTCGTTGACCTCTCACATCTGTATTACGAGACGAAAAAGCAATGTGTTAGAGGCGATGTTGCCACACTGCTGAAACTTGAAACTTAATTTTCTAATTAACTGTACATTTAATCACAAAACGTAATACCCTATAGTTTTTCTATTCATTTCAGTGTGTTCTATCGTCCCTTTCAATCTGCAGGTTTATTTCACTTCCACCCTGTATATTACATATTAAATAGATTATTTCTACAGTCGGCCTGGTTGGCAAGTTTGTATAGCGCTGGCCTTCTATGCCCAAGGTTGCGGGTTCGATCCCAGACCAAGTCGATGGCATTTAAGTGTGTTTAAATGCGACAGGCTCATATCAGTAGATTTACTGGCATGTAAAAGAACTTCTGCGGGACAAAACTGCGGCACATCCGGAAACTCTGATATAACCTCTGCAGTTGCGAGCGTCGTTAAATAAATCATAACTTTAATTTTATTTCCACGTAAGTAAATAAAACATTTCATCAGTTGAGTAGAAGGTGTGAAGGTGGAAATATTTTGTTAATTCTTTATTTTATACAGTAAATATTTCAATTCAGGTGTAATACATATGACTACACGCGGTTAATGAAGTCCCTTCATAATCATAGCCTAGATGCAGGGTTCTCAGGTTCTGAAGGAAGATGACTTGACGTGTGGAGTGCCGCAGTTACAGCTTCAATGTCAAAGCTATTGCAAAATATGTTTACAAGTCTCAAGGACGGGAAAGCGCAGCAGATTCTAACATTATCTATCAACTCGAGAGAAACGTATCAGAATCAGGGAACATGATATAGCGAATCCACTCCGAGGTTTAGAAGAAACGTGAATCATTTTCAAGTGGCTATGCCAGCAATTAGTCCCATTGCTGTCTCGGTAGGTTACGTTTTCATGTAATTAATAACTAGTTACGTTAACTCTGGATACAGCCGCCTTCATAAGAATTCGTTCGTAGAAGCGGTGACATAACAAAAGTGTTAGACTACCTCTGTGGTGTAGGAGTCAGCATGCTGTTTTCTTACGCAGAGGGCCCGGGTTCGATTCCCGGTCGGGTTGAATTTCCTGGTTGAGGTTTTTCAGGGTTTTCCCTCAACCGTAAGGCAAATGTCAAGAAATTCGGGCCACAACATCCCTGAATAACACAAGCTTCATTCATCACCAAAATCATATTCATAACAAATCAATAATACATCTAGAGACGCCAACTAGTTCACAACAATAGAATCAGTCTCAACAATAGTAATAGGCCTTCGGATTTGACCCAAAAGATTAACTCGCAATATGACCAGAGATGTTAAAACGAGTATAAATCACAGTGGGAAAAATGAAGTCTCTCAGCTAGAATAGGGTCATACAGTATGATGGAGAGCACAACAAGATAATAGGAATTTGAACAGCCCTGGTACAATGGGAAGTGGAACGAAACTCAGAACCCCCCCCCATGTTCTTTCCGCTTACACTGCCTTATAAACAAGAGCACAGTAGGCACTGTGCATCAGTGATGGATTTCAGGTGAGCAGCGCGAGCTGAAAATTCGTAAAGGCTATGATACTTGCCTTATACAATCCGTCACAGAGCAATGTTTAAAAAAATAAATAAATTTTGGTTTATTTAACGACGCTCGCAAATGCAGAGGTTATATCAGCGTCGCCGGTGTGCCGGAATTTTGTCCCGCAGGAGTTCTTTTACATGCCAGTAAATCTACTGACAGGAGCACGTTGCATTTAAACACACTTAAATGCCATCGACCTGGGCCGGGATCGAATCCGTAACCTCGAGCATAGAAGATCAGCGCTGTACCAACAACGCTACCGAGGCCGTGAGTAATGTTTATCTTCCTGTCTACTCGTCTCAGCCGGGGAAGGTGGAGTGAGGATTAAGGGGAAATCTGCAGTGACTCGATTGAGTTATTAGTGCCCAGGCCTGCATTGGAAAATTCTGAGCTCGAGAGCAAATGATTGTCCAGTTTGTTGTTTAGTCAACTGTCCGAAGACAGGTTTGAATATCATAAATAACACCAATAAGGCGTCACTCATGAGGCAACTAGGCCAGGGGATAGTAGGGTAGGGTGGCCAGTTCCTTTCCTCCTGGTTGTCTAGAAGATTAGTAATTGTAGTTAATACTTGAATAAGTATAAAATATGGTATACTTAACTGTGTTTCATTATATGATTTCTCGCATTAGTTCGTTTTCCTAATTTAACAGCCACACAACACAGAAACTGCTACAGTAAGATAACAAGACTCGCTATATTATTCAGTTTAATTATTAACTTCTTCATCGCCATCATCATTAACGTAATCATCGTCGACTTGGTCAAGGTCGCCATTAGGTCTTGTAATGACAAATCTGTTTCGATAATTGACCTGAATTCATAGTCCATTTTGTTATTTCCATTTTAGTTCATAACACTGTGTTCTATTTCAAGTAGGTCCATGCATTCTTTTCTAATATCTAGATTTTGACGTGCAACTATCTCTCTCTCCTCGTTAGATGAGAGGATAACTTAGAAATTGACCGTCACATAAAAATACAACCCCCTTTCTTGTTCTCCTTGTGTTCCCCTTGATCTACTTCTATTCTCCTTATCCTAAGATGGTTAATTGTGACGTTCCCTGGAATAACAACTTAATCTGCGTTATGTCGCTTTTCCGTTTCCAGCATATCAATGAATCAATCCTTAAGTCGCCCTGAGTGGCGCAGTTGGTATAGCGCTGGTCTTCTGTGCCCGAGTTTGCGGGTTCGATCCCGACTCAGGTCTACATTTAAGTGTGCTTAAATGCGACAGGCTCCTGTCACTAGATTCAGTGGCATGTAAAAGAACTCCTGCGGTACAAAATTCCGGCACACCGGCGACGCTGATATAACTTCGGCAGTTGCGAGCGTTGTTAATTAAACCATAATTTAATTTAATTGAATCCTTAATAACACATCTCCCTTCTGACAACATATTGTTCCGCTCCAACAAACGCAGTGTCCTCTAGAAACATTTGAATGTCGTTCTGAGCAATGCTGTTGTTCCAGATGTAAAACGTTTGCTGCGCTGTATTTCAAATACGAGATTTTGTAGCTAAATTCTAGTTCCAGAGAACGAATGAATTATTCCCCTTGTGTTTCCCTTGTTCTCCTTCTGTTCCCATTGCTCTCCTTGTTAGGAAGATGGATAATTATTATATGACTATGATTGAGTGTGAGAATTACTCAGTTTTGAGTGACTTAGTAATTCAGCAAGTTAGTAAATAAGTAGGTACTTTAATGATTGAAAGGATGGGTGGACAATTATATGAACCAATTTGAGTTACTGAGTAGGTGAATGAGTGAGTTATCGTTAATGAGTTATTCAGTGGGTAAATTAATGAGTTAATTTGTGAATTGCTGAGATAGTGAGTAACTGAGTGGGTGAATGAGCACGTTACTGAGTTTATTACCGGGTTAGTGAGTGGTTTTGACCGGGAGCATGAATGAGTTATGGAGTTATTGAGTGGGTAAATTAATGAGTTAATTTGTGAATTGCTGAGTTAGTGAGTAACTGAGTGGATGAATGAGCACGTTACTGAGTTTATTACCGGGTTAGTGAATGGTTTTGACCGGGAGCATGAATGAGTTATTGAGTTATTGAGTGGGTAAATTAATGAGTTAATTTGTGAATTGCTGAGTTAGTGAGTAAATGTGTGGGTGAATGAGCACGTTACTGAGTTTATTACCGGGTTAGTGAATGGTTTTGACCGGGAGCATGAATGAGTTATTGAGTTATTGAGTGGGTAAATTAATGAGTTAATTTAGTTAGTGAGTTAGTTAGTGAGTAACTAAGTGGGTGAATGAGCACGTTACTGAGTTTATTACCGGGTTAGTGAATGGTTTTGACCGGGAGCATGAATGAGTTATTGAGTGGGTAAATAAAGGAGTTAATTTGTGAATTGCTGAGTTAGTGAGTAACTGAGTGGGTGAATGAGCTGAGTTTATTACCGGGTTAGTGAGTGGTTTTGACCGGGAGCATGAATGAGTTATTGAGTGGGTAAATAAAGGAGTTAATTTGTGAATTGCTGAGTTAGTGAGTAACTGAGTGGGTGAATGAGCACGTTACTGAGTTTATTACCGGGTTAGTGAGTGGTTTTGGCCGGGAGCATGAATGAGTTATTGAGTGATAAAATGAGTGAATAAATTACTGACTTAATTACTGAGTGAATGAGTGAGTGAGTGAGTGAGTGAGTGAGTGGGTGGGTGGGTGGGTGGGTGGGTGGGTGGGTGAGTGAGTGAGTGAGTGAGTGAGTGAGTGAGTGAGTGAGTGAGTGAGTGAGTGAGTGAGTGAGTGAGTGAGTGAGTGAGTGACATGTAGAGAGGCATGCTGATTGATTTACTAATTGCATTTTAATTTAGGTTCGAGAATCTTCAATCTGGAGGGTTCCTCAATGCGTACAATTTATCAGAGTTTCGATAGGGGATATACTTCGCTAGAAATATCTGCTGATTCTGCACGTGAACTTACGATATATTAATTTTTCTTAAGCTGTTTTTAATTTGCCTGGAGATCAAAGACCCATTCCATCCTCTCGTGTAATACGTCATTTTAAAAGAAAACAAGGAGTAAAAAATAGGAGAAAATGACACCACAAACGTTGCACTTTGACATTCATCTATAGCTGTCAGCAGATCATCCTCATATTCCCCAAGAGATCAAATTAAAATAAAGTTCAGTGGAACTAAAACGTATTTATTACAACACAAGCGCCACTTGTGACGTCACCTGGGTGTTCTACTATTGATTGGAATGTTTTCTGCTCATTTAGAACACATTTTGACCAAGTAATGACAGCTGATGTTTTCATACTCACAATTGCTTTAAAATTGTTTTTGATACAAATGAGTTCTCAGAAAACTATTACACATACTAACGATAATTTTATTAATGAACTTGTTTATTTGAGTAATAATTAGGTCGTTGTCTCTCTTATTATCTTTCTGGATTTACGTTTTGACATTGAGCACCTTCTAAGGAGGTCGATTGAAATCAAAACATAAGGAAAACGCAGACTGAACTGGATATTACACTCCTTTCTACGCAGAGAGTTATTCAGCAAAAAAAATGCGAGACCTGGGGCATAAGTCATGGCTACTATTTTCTTTATTGTGAGAATAAAGGCGCAGTTAAAAATTTTCAAATATCCAAATGAAAGAGTGAATTTGTGTATTATTAGGGTGGAGTAAGGTAGGGCTGAAACAATTAAAGCAAAACCACTTCTTCTACAGGGTTGTTTCCGATCTCTGATAACGAATTTGAATGACATCATGTGCGTCAGGAGTCACATGACAGCTGAACTGTGGCGTGAGGTGACAGACCAGTAGTGAGTGATCTCATAGTCAGAGCGCACGGCGACTCACAGCAGAAATTCCCAAGAAAATCGAGACTTTTTGGGAGGGGTACATTACGACCCTTTCCAATGCTAAGTACAGTTAAGTGAAAATAAAAGAAGCCTGCAATAAACGAGGTTTCGTTATTTCCAAGAAAGGCATCTTCTGTGTACTTAATAAGATTGGTAAAGCTCGAATGGAATTAATTTGTATCATCTCGTGGGGTGCTGCGACTTGTGACTGGGGGTGGATTTGCTTGCTTTTTCCACTCTGGAATTAATCCCATTCGAGCTTTGCCAGTCTTATTAGGTACACATAAGATGCCTTTCTTGAAAATAACGAAACCACGTTTTTTGCAGGCTCCTATGATTTTCACGTAGCTGTACTTGGCATCGGGAAGGGTTGTTATGTACTCTTCCCAAAAAGGCTCAATTTTCTTGGGCATTGCTACTGTGATACACCGTGCACTCTGATATGAAATCACTCACTACTGGTCTGTAACCTCTCGCCGCAATTCAGCTGTCGGTGTGATTCCTGACGCACATGATGTCATTCAAATTCGTTATCTGAGATCGGAAACAACCTTCTATATACTTAATATTAAAACCAGAAACCAATTCGGATTCACCCTCAGCAAAATCAAAAGGAGTACTATTGTTTTCTGCTAAACAAGAAGGAAATCAAACTATTGATAAAGGGAAAGTAAAAAAGATCACTCATATATAAACCTGAAAATCAAAAAACAATAAGCTTATTAAATCATAACTACCTACCAAAAATACAAAAGATAAAATTAAAGCCAATCTAACTTTATAAGAAGTTGTTTGCGCAACAGCATGCAATCCTCCCAATAATGCATAATTATAATTAGATGATCAACCAGCAATTATAACAGTATAAACACCTAAACTAATACAACAAAGAAAATATAATAAACTCAATTCAAAAGAAACTAAAGTAGTAAAGTGAGGTATTACAAATCAAACTAACAAAGACAAAAATAATCTTAAAATAGGAACAAAATAATAACATATCAAACATCCTTGTTATTCATGTATATTATGATAGTTGTAACAGCATTACAACACACAAAACCACTTTAAAAACTCATCGTGTCACAATCATTCTACACGGCGGTACATTCAAAACTGCATTACGCATTACGCGTAGCATAGCTCTCTATGAGACAACCATATCACATTGCCATTTAGTGACACGAACACATACTCGTAGTATGAGTGCATGGCACGGCGGTCGACTCACAACTGAATTAATTTCGAATACTCGATAACCGTACATCATAATGTCTTTTAGTGATTATACCACATAC
Organism: Periplaneta americana; assembly: GCF_040183065.1. Lineage (NCBI taxonomy): Eukaryota > Metazoa > Arthropoda > Insecta > Blattodea > Blattidae > Periplaneta > Periplaneta americana. The sequence goes on from NC_091127.1 coordinate 121,281,763, forward strand.
TGTGAATGTAATACGACATACGACATCTTGCAGCTAAACCATACCTTGATTTTGAAAAAAAATATTTGCCATGACTCATGCCCCAACAGTCGCATTAAACCATTTGAAAAAAATTCTCTCAAAACCAAACAAATCATAATAATAAAATATACTATCTTCTACAGCGGCATAAGTAGCAGCATTCCTGGTTAGAAAATTAGTAGACCGAGTTCCATTTCTAGGAGGAAGTTTCACGCCAATTGATAGAGACTGGGCTTGATCATTGTTTCGTGTTTGTGCTGCGTTTTCTTAACTGACGTCTTCTTGTCCTGCTGAATATATGACAGCTGATTGTATTGTGGGAGTTTTATTCAAAATTCGCACAAGAACGTAGGCAGAACGGGCCTATCTTATACTTCTCGGAGGCAAAATTGTCGGTCCTCTTTCGCCTAACCAAACTGCCAAACAGACTCTCATTCAAGACAGTGCATAAATGCCAAAAAGATCTGATTGTAACATGGGGTCATTTTGAGATAAATTTTCTGTGCTCATTTTGGAAAAAATCTTCAATCTATTGAAGCTTAAGTCACTGTCTTAACGAAGACCTCAACCATACGTTCGAGATAAGACATAGAAAATATTCACCTTAAGAGTATACTCGTATTTCGGCGCCCCTAATATAGTATTGTCAAGTATAGTACAGCAAGAGTAATAAGTTAACAGATTGCACTGTGTTCAGGGATATAAAAGTGCGGACTCTAAAAACAAAGAATAAAACACTCTGTCTCTCCGCCATTTGTCCAATGGAGCCACTGATTGCTCTATTCACTAGTTCTCAGATTAGACAGTGCACCGATTACTTAACACGAATAAGGAGCAGGTATTTGTTGTGCTCTAAATGGAACACATAAATAAATGTATAGTCAATATAAAAATTGAAATATTTTTATGACAACATTTTACATTTCAGTAAAATAACTTGAAATGGTCATGTATTTTAGAACAATGTTTATTTTTGAGCATTAATATCTATAAACACTTCTATCTGCATTCTATAACTGATTATACCTAAACATTTACGTATTTTTTGTATGTGTAAGTAGGTCCATTATACCTGTAACTCCCTGGCAGTAGAGGTGAAATTAGTGAGTGATTCTATTGGTAGCTTTTCAGGCCAGAAAATCTGCCTATATGCCTAGTCTTCGTTATGACGGTCACTAGAAAACAACGCTACCCGAACACCAACAGAGTGTCATCCAGTTGCATGATCATTCCACGGATACTAGCATGGGACATCACAATTGGGAGATTCTATGAAGCGTCCCTCATTTAGCATCAGAAATATCCCGAATACGTCAGTAAATACCACACGTTGAACGTCCTAGTCCTGGTAAGAACGCAGTCGCGAACGTTGTACACTGTTCCCATTCGGTATCACCGAAGCTCGTACATCTTATCCTAAGACCAAATTTTTTTTATGACATGCAGGGAGGAGTAGAGTGAAATTGAGTGTCTTGGCGCTATGAAATGCACGATGATGAGGGAAATGGGACCCCGAGAAAACATTCAATTTTTCATTTTATCCACCACAGGGGTTACTCCATTAAACACCTGGAGTCGAGCTCGTGTTCACTAAATGACAAGCCCTTTCTCTGAATAACTATTGTCAAAATTATATTGTACAAAGGCCTAGTTATGTACAATCACGGACATACTTTATGCTTCGCCCTTATGTCTGTCTTTCTGTCGTGAATAAAAAGACAGGCCCTGTTTCTGGCATGGAATAATCATTATCAGAATTATATAGATACATAGTTATGTATAATCTTGCACATAAATTATTCGTACGGCCATATGTTTGTATTTCTGAAATGAGTAAAGACAATTCTTCCCGAGCAGACCATATCATAAGTATGGCAGACAAAACGGACATACTTTTTCGACTTACTGAATGACTCAATGGACGGATAATTTATGGAGTGGGTGACAAAAATGGTTCATTATTAACGACACTCGCAACCGCCGAGGTTATATTAGCGTCGCCGGTGTGCGGAATTTTGTCCTGCAGGAGTTCTTTTACATGCCAGTAAATCTACTGACATAAGCCTCTCGCATTTAAGGACACTTAAAGGCCATCGACTTGGGCCGGGATCGAACCCGCAACCTCGAGCACAGAAGGCAGAGTTATACCGACTATACTACCCAGGCCAACGAGTAGGTGAATGAGTTATTATTAATCGAATGGGATAAATGAGTGAGATATTAAACAAATTGCTGAATTTATGAGTTAGTGATTCATTGAGACATTGAACTGTTGTTTCAATAAACAAACTATCGAGTTAATGAGTTATTTAATTTCTTATTAAGTTAGAGTTGTTGAAGTGCAGTAGTTTTTTAGGTAGAGTGTTTGAATTTAGTTACTGAGTTATTGTCTATTATGCCAAAGACTGACAATCTAACTAATACCCTGGAATGTATATACCCAGATTGCTCGGCCTTATAGGCTTTGACGGTAACAACTTTTGTCAGATTTACTATGCTGCCATCTAGTTTTACATAAGGAGTCACGTCATAACTCCCATTTGAATTACATTAGCGACTGTACTGCCATCTCGTGTTCGTTTACGGCAGACGGGTGGCGATTCTGGCGGTTGTTCTCTTCAAAGTGCTACCGATTTTAACATAGTGATGAGCAATCTGTTATATATGTGATCTGGGCTAATAGTTAACCGACCTTCTGACAGTGACAATGACTCTGTGCTGACTAGAGACTGTACAGAGCTGAACGATAACTTGACCACGTTGCCTACGTGATCACAGTTGCTGCTTCAGCTGATTCCGCTTCTCACTGACCTGTATGCAGCTTCGAAACAACATTATGCAGGCAAAGATGACTCGGGCAGTTTCATTCGTTTAACTGCTTTTTATTGTCAAAGGTTATTCAGCAGCGATGAGATAATAATATGCTGCCATAAAGTATTTGCAAAAAAACCGACTCTCATAACTTTTTCCTCATCACAGAAACCAGCTTCTGAGCTACAGTATGGCGCCAACTACTTTAAGAACGTCATTCTTTATTAATACAATACAATGTGATTCACGACGATTTACCGCCACTTACGGAGCTTATTTCCGAAGACATTCAGAGCTAAAAAATGTCATATAAACATGTATCCTAATCTGAATATTTTCAGAGTTAAATTAATTTGAAGTTGTTAGTAAAATGTCGTTTAACTTTAGTTTTAAGGGTCAAATAATATAACAAATAGAGAACGAACTATTCAGACGTATTATCATTTCTTTATTTGGCTAGTGTTCTGAAGCTAAACATATGTTGTTAATTACTTTGTACAGATTTTGTTTTTCAATTTTTAACTAAAAATTACATTATTCTGCGGTAGCGCAGTTGGTATAGCGCTGGCCTTCTATGTCCAAGGTTGCGGGTTTGATCCCAGCTGAGGTCGATGGCATTTTAAGTGTGTTTAAATGCGACAAGCTCATATCAGTAGATTTACTGGCATGCAAAAGAACTCCTGCGTGACAAAATTCCGACACACCGACGACACTAATATAACCTCTGCAGTTGCGAATGTCGTTAAATAAACCATAATTATTATCATTACAGTATTCTTGCGCACTTATTACAAAAATTATTACAAATCATACGACTTTAGGAACTTGATTCTTTGCAGTTTAATTATGTATCCTAATGTACAGTATTGAAGAATTTACAAGAGTGATGTGATTTGTATCAATTGCGTGATAAATGCGTAAGAAAAATGTAATTTTGTACTTTAAAACTGAAAAAAAACTATACGCAGCAACTATGGAATTCACAACACAGTTTTAGCTTCAGAATAATAGCTAATTAAAGAAATGATACTCCTGAATAGTTCATTCTTTTCCTATAATATTTTCTTTACCCTTGGAATAGAATGAAATTTAACTGAGGGGGCACGCATGGCCCAGCACTGCGACCTGCTGAGATCTATTGCGCTAACCCTCGATATGGAATGAGTTGCGTGCCACAGATCCCCTACGCGCACCTCCCAATCGCATGAATCCCTAACGACCGGTCCCTACAGCCGACAGAAATCCATATACCATTACTGCTTCGGCAACTTCCCTCAAGGCCCCCCTGTCGGTCCAAGGCGAAACTCTTCCCCCGAGTAAGTCCGCCTCGGGTGCTCGCTGCAGAACCCATCCAACGTCGCTTAGCTACATTCCACGGAGTCCGGTCGAGAAAGCCAGTAGTTCCGGGAGGCCGCCTGTAGAGTGATCTGAAAAACCAGAAACGGGATGATGAGGAAAGGATGATGGGGGAGGAAAGGAAGTGTCGAAGATGAGTGAAGTTCCAATCGCCTGATAAAGTTACCTGATATTCACCCATAGGAGTGAGGGAAAAAACCCGAAAAAACCTCACCCAGGCAATTCGTCCTGACCGGGAATCGAACTCGGGACCGCTGGGTTCGGAGTTAGGCTCGCTAACCCCTCAGCCACAATGGTGGACTTTTTTTTACCCTTAAAATTAAAGAATAATGGTATTTCACAAACAACTTCAAATTAATGTAACTCTGAAAATATTAAGATTAGGACACATATTTATATGACATTTTTTGCTCAGAATTTCTTCGGAAATAAGCTCTGTAAGGGACAGTAAATCCTCTTATAGTTCTGTGCTCTGAAATCATTTAAAACTGAATATCGTTGAACTCGTGCATTTCATTCATGCTGTTCTGTCAATAAGTGTGTCCGTTATCAATTCTCGCTAATGAGTAAGTTCGTGTCAAGGTCACCCATGTTACACATTTAGACGTTACAAAAGTCGCTGCGTGGTTCAGATCATTAGCCTGTCACGCAGGCGGTACGGGTTTGAATCTCTGTCAAGGCCTCCAAAAATCCATAGTGATACTTGTGACGAACAAGGTCGCAGTTGAGGGTTTTCTCAAGGTTCTTCCGTTTCTCTATGTTAGACATCAACATCATCCAAGCCGATCTCCATTCCATTATCATATTTATACCATGTCTCCGAGTACTGTATGGTTACGCGCGAAGGGAGCTAGTCTAGGAATATGTGAAGTTTGCCTGTTTGAAATCCGAATACGCATTAAATCTTGGCACTGTCAACTTGTCAACTGGTGTGAGTGAGAATGCACTCGACGTGGGTTGGCATAATAGTTCACTATGATGGATCATCATCATCATCATAATCACCATAATTTTCCAAACATGTATTAGACCAAGTTGTCCGATTACGGTCTCACATCAGTCCATCTCTTCGCCTAGCTACCAAGATATCATACATCTTCCATGGGATCATAATACAGAATTTTTTCGGATAAGTTCTGCCTCCATTCTTCTACCATGTCTTTCCAAATTTTACCTTTTATTGTGGCGGAAATTATTGTGTTGATAATTGTTGATGTTACATGGTTAATAAATTTTCTGGTGTAAAATACTCTGGACACCATGATCTACACTGCTGAGCATTTTTAATAAACAAATAATTATATTAATAACAGATACTAATAACGGTAATGATAATGATGATAATAATTATAATGATATTAGTTACAATTTATTTAATCTGACTAATGATAATAATTCCAATTGCTGTAATGATTGCGATAATGGTAAAAAAACAACTTGTTTATTATCAAATGACCAACTATCCTTTCTATTTCTTCGCTTTAGTGAAAAATAATAATCGCAATGTAGTCAACAATACAATTGGAAAAAGACTAGAGCAGGCTTGGAGAACTGGGCGACAATTGTGGCGTTGCGTCACTCACGGATACGTCACCCACCCCTGCCTTCCATCCCCGCATCATTGACTTTGCAGAGGAGGGGATTTGTATTCAGTGTCTGTCTTATGTGATTGCGTACGGTTCACAGATACGTCATTCAACGCCGGTGGACTGTGGACGGGGAACCAATGCTTTCCACCCCTCTATCGCCAGTTCTGCATCTCTGGACTAGAGTCTGAACTACGGCGAAATGAATGGTTGTCTCTGCATGTAATGCAGATTTGTGTGATCAACATAATTTCTTTTCCAGATACATCACAGAAATAAGGATTAAAATATGCAATAAATTAATATTATGCTTGAATAATTTACATTTCACCCTTCATTAAGGATCACAGAAATTCAAAATCAAGAACAAAAAGTACATAGTCTAATTAATGTTACATGATTAATAAATTTTCTGGTGTAAAATACTCTGGACACCATGATCTACACTGCTGAGCATTTTTAATAAATGAATAACGCAGAAAACCACTTATTCTTTAAAGAAGCCATCAATATTATTTCTTTATAAATTTTATGTTTCATAGGTATCATTTGCGGGTGAATTCTTTAACCAGTTATCTAACGACGCTGTGTAAACTACTCCGTTATTTAATGTCAATGGAATTGGCGACAGCAAGATGGTATTTGGCTAGATGAGGGCGAGGATTCGCCATTCATTATATGGCATTAGCCTTACAGTTGGAATAAACCTCGAGAACAACTCAACCAAGTAATCAACTCAAGCGGGAATCGAACTCATGCCCGAGAGAAACTCTGGAACAGCGGGCAAACACGCTATCGTCTGAGCTACACCAGTAGCTATTTGCGTGTGAATTTACTGAAACTACATATAATAAGAAATTGTACTACTTTTAGAAAAGATTGTATTCAAAGAGCTAAACGTGATGTCAAAAATCCCTCTTCGGTGGAATAGGTGTAAAAAGAAAATATGTTTTCTTGAATATTTTGAATTATATTTCTTGAAGTATCGTAATACATTCTCTCTATACTTCATTTGAGATTATGAAAACAGAAACATTATTTAAACTCTTTGGGAATATGTTTCTTTTTATAATGAAATGAGGTTAAAGTCTGTGTAGCAGATATACTGTATGTAGGCTACAACTAGATGTTTTTTACTACTAGAAATATGACTAATAACTTTAAGGACGAGTTTAGGGTTATTTCATTATATATAGAATTCGTTACTACCAATGTAGGAACACGCTCATTCATTAAGTTATTTATATTAAATTTTAATTAATTTGTGAAAGTCAGTAATTATACATGTTATAAGTCACGCTAATAAAAAGTCCATTAGTATTGCTCTAATTAGACTCTAAAGAGGAAAAAAAATAACGACACAAGATTTATCAATTACAGATGAGAGAGTGAAATTGTGTCTGGGGTCTAAACTAAAGGAATAGATGTCCCATATTTAAACATTCATTCATGACTGAACTGTGGCACGCGGTCATTTGTTTATTTGAGCCACATTCAAACTCGAAGGCCAGAATAGCAATATATGGTCTTCCATGAATAATTCGTGGACTACTACCGATTATTTTGAGTGTTAATTCGTCCGTGCAATTGAAACCACGGCTAGTCCTAAAAATAACAAGTTGTGGATCTAAATGGCTGTCACGTACAAATTGAATAAACCACTTGCAAAAATTGGTTCTCCTCTGTGGATCTCCGACAGAGTATTGCAATACAAATGTTTCGCTCGCTCGTATTCGTTCGAAGGTCCCGCATTCGAGGGCATTTCCTTCGAGCGAAGAGCGCTCTAAACCATGTTAACGAGCGAACTATGCTCGCATAAAAAGAGATTAGCTCCAAACAACCGGAAATCATTTAAATTTTTACTCGGAAGAGTACCTACCCTACAGTACTCCTTATTGTGACTAAGGGTCGAATTCATAGTCGTCACTTATAAAATGAGGAAACACTTAAGTAATGAGCATTTCCTTAGCACTTATTTCAGATCGTATTGCAGAGACGCTACTCATTCATATGCCCTGAGCATTCCCTTGACATCGAAAGAAATATGGCAACATGGCTAGACGTGAGCGCTTTCCTGCATTCAATTGTTTTCCAGCCCCTTCAAATTGTTAAATCGCCATTATTGTCATACACAAATACAGAAGTAAATATTATAGAGCTAAAAATTATACAAGATGTCCAGAAAGCATTTTACAGAAAAGAGAGAAGTGAGCTAAGATAACTAGTTATGAAATATGGAGATATCGTCGAAAGTAAAAAAAAAAATTGATAATTGTTCTTTCCAAAAGAAGAAATTGACATGGAACAAAATTGCAGTTGAGTTTAATGCAAACTCGGGAAATATTCCTGTAAGTAAATCATTTTCATTTATTTTTCAGTTATTTTTATGCTAAACAAAGTGGAAGTGATATAATTACGCAAATTTTAACAGCTTATTCCTTGGGTAGAATACAAACAAAAATGCAAATGACACTTTGTTGGGACGTGAATACTTTTCGAAAAAAAAAAATGCCACTTAAATCTACCTGAAATCTTGCTGTATCATAAAATCTCAAAGCAACCAGTACTTTCAGTAGTGGCGAAATCGGTAAGCCTCATGGTTGCATTGTGAATTTAAATGAGAGACACCAGAATATTCACAACAGTGTTCTTGTCGAAACGTTATCTCCTCTTAAATTGTTGATCATTATATATCTCTAAAGGGTTCTCCATATCTCTGATATATCTTTTGCCGAAACTCATTTTCATTTTAATTACAGAACTCAATAAATTAAATTAAATCATAATCATCTATTGTATACCGAATCAGCTGATTACAATGCATATAGGGAAACACTTGAGTAAGCTGACAAGCTACCTTATTTGAATAAGTGTTCACTTCAGTGGGATTTATGAATTGGAAATTAATATAAGCAACTGCTTAAATGTTTCCTTATAATAAGTGTTGACTATGAATTCGGCCCTTAATGAATTAGCTAGGGCAGCATTTCTCAAACTATGGTCCGCGGACTACCTGTGATCCTCGAGGTCTGCCTTGTGGTCCTTCAAAAAAGGCAGAAGAAAAAATAAAATTCAAACGAATTGCATATCACTCTATAGCTGAAAATCTCAGAGTTTTGAAATGACACATAGCAGCCGCCTTTCACTTTTTCTGTCAGTACTGACATTTTATGAAATTTATTACCCTATCCGTCTACTGACTTCCCACTCTACTCTCAACAACAAAAGAGGGATTTAAAGCACTATGAACGTGGTGTTTCTCACCATCTTTTCTCTGCACATATAGTGCCGCCCTTGTAACCCAGCCAGGGACCACCAAATTCATAACAGAGGACCGAACCTTTTCATGTATTTATAACTTTCTTGATAGTTTTGCCGACACCCAGTCTGCACATTGAAATGGTCACGTACTGTACGTCGTACACCAATTGAATCCTATAGATTCAAAATCCCCTATATCCACTTTCACAAACTAAAGGATTTTGACAGTAACTGGTGTAAAATAGAGAGGATTTTCAACCTAACAGTGACTTTTAACAAACCTTTTGCTTCAAATTTAGTGGCTTATTTAATTGAAACCATATTAATCATTAGAATTCATTCTTATCAAGCAATATGTGGGCATAATTCAATTCTCAATAAAATGGTTTTTAGGGGGTTTTGAATCTAGAGGATTCAATTATACAACTCTGAGATCACAATTTGAAACTTATTTTCCAAGTACATACGACGAATTTTCATGGGTTCATGATCACTTTCATTGCGATATTGAAACTAACAAACTTTCATTGAGTGAAAGAGAACAGTTAATTGAAGTCTCGAATGATATCAGACAAAATTAAATTCCAAACAGAAGGTATGGTTAATTTCTGGACCGCATCACAAGTGAAAAGAGAATACAGTGAAATGTACAATGGTACTTTAGAGATTATAATTCAGTTTGTTTCTACGTATCTCTGTGAGAAAGGGTTTTCATCACTAACTCTAAAAAAAAACTAATTAGGCTACCGAAATCGACTCTATGTATGTGATGATCTCCGACATAAATTTCCCAGCATACGTCCAAATATAGAACAGCTGTGCAAGAATCGGCAGGCTCATTCATGTCATTAATGTATCAACATCTATTTATTTATTTTTGTTAATAAGTTAAAGATTATCCAAACTCTAATAGCCTTGAATTATTAAAGAAACAAAAATGAATTTTCTTCTATAACATTAGCTTAATTAGTTAATACTAATATAAAATTAATTTAATTTAATTAATTTTAATTAAAGATTATTGATATTAAAATATACTACAAAAATGATAAATTTGCTTTCGAAGGGAACAAGAGTAAGGTGGTCCGCGGAACTGTTCTGAGTTAAAAAAGTGATCCCCACTTCAAAAGAGTTTGAGAAACGCTGAGTTAGAGCTATAGGTGATGCCATGTCGGTACCACTTGTGAGAGTCAACCTATCTTCAGACAGTTGACTAAACAGCAAACAACATGTTCTATGAGAATATGAAGGATAAAGTAATATAATATTTATGTTCATTCTGACTCGTCACTATATTTATCACATTTTGTGCTCAACTTGATATTTTTCTCGTTTTTTAAATGTTTTACCTAAAGTAATCCCACTAGAGGTTTTGATTTACTCGTATCTGGGGAAAATCATAACTCGAGCGTGATTTAATTATTACACGATTAGAATAAAGTATATAAAGATTAGAAGAAATAAAGTAATCTAATGCAATAAAATATTAATTAACTTACAAAATACTAAACTGTCTTGAAAATGTACTATATTCCGCTATATGGCCGTGTGTTATTATTAGCTGTTCTCCTGTTATCAGTTGTGCCAACTGAACAATCTTCATTGAACTCAATGGACGATTACTAGTCAAGAAGGTTTTGTTCTTTCAGTTTCATTTTTATTAAAACAGTTGCATTCCACTTCCATTATCAATATTATATATTGAACAATCTCTGATACATAACCATCCATAATCTCATAAACAGAATCTATACCATAACCTAAATAATATAAACAAGATAAATGATAGAAAAGTTTTAATTAAGGATGATGAAATGAACATGAATCATTTTAAAAGGTACAATTATTGAAAGTACAGTGTTGGCAAATAAAGAAACAAAAGCTAGGGAAGTGATCAAAACAACAAATGCTAGGGAGATAATAAAAACAAATGATAGGGAGGTGATAAAATTGTAGGATAAGCGCACATCGTTCCGTACCGTTATGGTCAAAAGTAGTATGACGTAGTAAAAGTGTAATGGTCAATTAAAATTAATATATATTTTTCATCCTCTACACTACACGAAACTTAAATGATTTCTATATTAAATTACGTCCGTCTACTTATCTATCCATCTACTAGAGATGAACAAAAGTAACTTGCGCTCTTGCTCGCTGTGTTCGTTGCACTTGTCTTTCGAGTCTCGTCTCGAAACTTTTGTGCGCTTTGAGTCTTGCTTATCATTCTCGAAATAGCAATTGGTGGACGTGGAAAGATTTCGTAACTTTGAATAACATACATCATTGAAATAAACACCATTAGAGACGTTTAATCAATGCAAAAAGACAAAACAATACAGTATCATAGTTATCACAATATTCTGGTTCTATCATCAAATAATTATCTATGGTTATATAAATAGAAAAAAATTCTCAAACAAATTTGCAATTCTAAGGAACATGAAACATAACATTAAATAAAGCGTTATTATTTTTTTTTTACTTGAGATTGTGCACTTGATTTCAATTATATGTACTAAAAAAATCCTAGCCTTTTAATAAGGGCCTAGTCATTAAATCAAGACTGGGGAACGGATTATTATACACTGAAAGGTAAAGATGATGATGTTTCAAATAGGCTACTTGATTTTTTATTCATATATAACAGTTGCCAAAACATAAAAGTAGAAGAAGTTTTGGATACAATAAGAACAAGAAGAAGGTTACGGTTTCCACGCGTTAAAGGGTAACTTTGCAATACTTTGAGTAGAGACCTGCATTTCTTTTACCTTCATTGTTGTTTATAAACATAATCTACACAGAATTTCGGTATAACCTTTTATGGTTTGTGAGTATAAACAACTGTGACGATTCTAGGCTGCTTGACGTTCGAGAGTTGACCACTCCCGATATCTCGAAAGTTTGCTTGATTTACTCACAAGCAGTCTTTGCATCAGCGACGTATGTAATATTGTCGTGCGGGTATTCGGCTTTGCGGGTGCTGTTATTCTTGCTTTCTAGCTCGTTGTTCAAGGCTACCATCTACCCATTTATTTATTCATCCATCCATCCATCTACTTATTTGTTTCGTTACTTACTAACTTATTTATTTTATTATTTATTCACTCACTCACTTATTTATTTATTCATTTACTCACTCACTCACTCACTCACTCACTCACTCACTCACTCACTCACTCACTCACTCACTCACTCACTCACTCACTCACTCACTCACTCACTCACTCACTCATTTATTTATTTATTTATTTATTTATTTATTTATTTATTTATTTATTAGAGAATGAGAATTTAATGGAACAAGTGAATTAATTAATGGCAAAAGAAATGAGTGAGAGCGACAGTGGAGGAAGGGCTGAGTGCCCTGAACGTCACATCGTAACTTTCACCGAAATATCTGTTGCTGTCGCGCTGCCCGGGTTATCTGGACGTAACCTCGACCCACCAGAGAGAGGCCCGATTTTTCCAGTATACCAAACTTTTTAAAAATCCAGAATAAACGTCCTTCAATCACTCAATGCCTGCATTGTGCTCGTTGCATTGCGACAGTTGCTTTGATTCCAAAAGAGGAAATCTGTGACGATTTATCAGCAGAACTATGGGACCATGTCCGCATTAGCTATCAGATGGACTGATTAAACGAAATATTTTACTATGAATGATATAATTAAAAGACCGAACAAATGAATAAACAAAATATCGAATGTACCCATCATGAACAAATGAACTCCTTATGAACGAATGAAATCGTCATGAATGTATAAATGAATGAATGAACTAATTATGAATGAATGAACTAAATTGGAATGAATTAATTAATTAATTAACTCATTATTAATGAATTGGTCTATTAATGAATAAATGAGTGAAGTCATTATGAATGAATGAATGAATGAATGAATGAATGAATGAATGGATGGATGGATGGATGGATGGATGGATGAATGAATGAATGAATGAATGAATGAATGAATTAATTAATTAATTAATTAATTAATTAATAGGTTGAAGGACGAATACATTAGAGATGGCTGAATGATCGGCCGAGTAAATTAAGGAATAAATTCACTGTGAATGAAAAATGAAAATAAACGAAAAAACTATTCTAAAAACTAATTTTATGTGAATAGCTAAATTGAAAAATGAATGCGCTAATGAAGTATTGAAAAAGTTCATAATAAAGAAATGTAGAAACAAATGAATGACTAACACTTAAAATTTTATAGAATGAACAAATTCGCTATGAATTGAAGGGTTCAGAGCCATAGTGGGCCAAGCGCCATTTTTTAAAACCGGACAAAGAAAGGGTTAAAGTTAAGTGAATAGCTTAGTTTAATGAAGATTGACATATCATTTAATTTGAATGTGTATACTTTATATTACTTGCTATATTTTTCCATTGAATTATGGTGATATTTTATGTTTTGTTGGGTGGGACTATGGCGTGCCAGGTTTTCTTTTTGTCAAAGTGATATACTCCGTTGTTTCAAATGGAAACTTAAGGACATTTTGAGTCCACGGCATAAAATCCCACGAAGTTTTCGTCTAACGGGTTTGAAAAGCCAAAAATAGCTAAGGATTCTCTAACAAACGTACAAAAAAAACTCCGGTACATGCTGAATGTGTCCCATGATATGTCCATCTAATTTTACGTTTAAAAAGTCGACAAGTATTCTATGACATAATATGAAAAAGTCTAGATATTTATTTGAATACGTCCCACGATTTTCGTTTAATATCGAGTTTCAAAGCCAAAATGGATGTAAAGCTCTTTGACAGAAGTATGAAATACCCTCGACACATATCTCAATGTGTCCCACAATACTTTGTCAGTTTAATGTGGGGTTTAAAAAGCAAAAAACTACTAAGGATTCTGTGACAGAAATATGAAATACTCCAGATACATAGGCCTACATGAATGTTTTCCACAATTTGTCCCTCCGATGTCAGGTTTGAAAAAGAATGAATGAATAAATAAATAAATAAGTAAATAAATAAATAAAAATAAATAAATAAACAAATAAACAAACAAATAAGAGTTATGTGATAGAGGTATAAAAAAGACTCGACACAAGCTTGAATGCATACGTCCTACGATTTGTCCCTCTGATGTGCTTAAAAATCAAAAAAGAATTAAGGATTCTCTGACAGAAGTATGAAAACCCTCGACACATATTTGGATGTACCCTCCAATTTTTCCCGTCTAAAGTCGGGTTTAAAAAACCAACTGAACTAAGAATTCTCTAAAAGTGGTTTCAAAAACTGTATAATTTGTTATAGCCTACTGGACAGTGACTTCACCATTCATTTCAATATTCACTTGACTACTTACAGAATCATTAGTAATGCCGCGTTTAAAAAGCTTCTGCCAATTCGAAAATTGGTACTCACTAGTCACAAATTGCCCCAACGTCTAACCATTCACTAGTAAATTTAATTCCTTCTTTGATATTTAAAGTATGTATTAATCCAATGACCATTTAATATCCATTATTCTATTTCACAAAAACACACAGTGAACTTGTTTCTTTAACGAATTCATACATATACCGAGGATTCATCATAATTCTGTCACAGAATCATTAGTCATTTTCCCTTTCTAGTGAAAACTTATATGGATTGTTATGTAAATGAATTAATAATGAATGCATTTATAGATAATACAAAGATGGGTGCATGAATAGAGGAGTAAATGGGTGGGTGGACGAGTGGTTTTCCAAACGAGTAAACAATTAATTAAAACACGCTGCTAATTACAATCCAAATTACTCGTACTATCAGTTTTTTCGCTATTTACTATATGAATTGCATTGACTCACTCCCCCTCGCTTTGCCAAACAAAGCTATCTTAATTTCGCACACGCGCAGGCTACAGATTTAACGAGGCGTAGCAGCAACATTGACCTGCAGATATATCTTGCAAGTAGAAAAAATTCAATTTTATGTGGGGAGGACACCACGGATCACAGACAATCGCTCAGAGACAAGAAAGTTGAATGATGTCTAGACAACAGAGCCGATGTGAGGATTCCTTTGTTATAAGATCGGGACAAGGAATATAATTATATACTACGGAAGTAGTCTAACATAACGGGAGCGTCGCGGTTAAACACATGCAGTGTAATTACTGGACTATACTTGTCACAATTTTATCAATCCTTCATTACTGTAGGCTAATTTACCGCACTACTGTGAGGAAGTGCCCGGCTTACCAACCTGTGACATCCTTCATAACATGAAAGGGTAATTTTAAAGATGCGATGGAAAGGTACGATGTCATAGATGACGTCACTATTACCGCCATACGAGAATTAACTAAAATTATTCTCTTATTTTTTCTCCTCTTTCTTTTCCTTTTATATTTCTTTTTTTCTCTTTTTCTTGTGTCTTCTCTGTTTTTACAAATCTACATATCCACAATTACACTCTACTTTTATATATACTGTATTAACTACATATTAGGCCTATATTGCTGCTATCCGAAACCTTCAAGACGAAATTTATCTGAGTATTAGTCGCTTACCGCTTCAGCCAGACCAAGTTAACGATTTTCGTCCAAAATGTTTGAGAAGAACACTTCGTGAGGACTCCTTTAAGAAATGGAGTGAACTTCCTGGAAAAGGGAAAAGAGTCACATTTTATTCCCACTGGAAGAAAGGGAATGCATGGATTTCCAATGGACTGAAGCGATGAAGATGAGCTGCAACGTTATTCCAGTCAGAACCCTCCCAGTCAGAAGCCTTGGTACTAACCATTGCAGAAGATGCGACGAGCAAGAAATCTTAGCCCATGTACTGGGTTTTTGCCGGAGGGGAGAATTACTGAGAATTGACCGTCATATTAAAATTCGCTCCATGATTGCCAATGAACTTCGCCGGACTGATAAGTATGAGGTGTACGAGGAAATTGGGTGCCTTTCTGCTGACGGTTCAACTCGAAGAGCAGATATCATTGTTATAGACCGAAAAAAAATTGTGGACTCATTCTCGATCCCACAGTCCGTTTTGAGAACAGCGAGGAACAACCTAGAGAAGTCTGCAAAGAAAAACGGGCAATTTATCTGCCATGCTGCAGCGATTTGGGGACCAAATATAACATCAAGACATGGGACGTTATAGGAATTATGATTGGGGCTAGAGGCACAATCCCACGGGAGACCTTAGAAGTCTTCCGAAAATTAAAAGTTCCTGACATCACCCGGGACATGATATCCTCCATTGCACTGAAGTCATCGATTACCATAATTAATCATCACTTATAGATCCTTTATAAAATGTAATTTGTCTTGTAGCCTAAATCGTTTGTTGTACTTCCAATAAACTTCTCAATGATAGCTTACTCTAACTAGAGTTTCTATTAAAGAAAAAATTGAATTAGATATAAATATTCATTTAGAATTGATTAGGAGGCCGATTATTAAACCCTGGTTGGGACGGCTATCAACTATCATAGTACATATTATTCACTCACCATTGCCGTCGTTGGGATTCGAACCAAGAACCCTTATATTTCAGCAGATGTCCAACACCTTAAGAAGACAGTTACAAATCGATCGTCAAAATCAGCTATCTGTAGAATTACAGTGGACTCTCCTAAGTTCGACAGAATAGAATTGAAAGTTCAGTCCAATAAGGGTAGTGGGTGTGGCAGGTAAAATGAATACACATTCTTATTGGTTATCCATCAACGAATATAGTATTGTACTTGCATTTCTTATCTGCCCCGAGACTTGTGTATGCGCTTCTAGTACCACAGTGGGTTTCGACAGTTCCGTCTCACAAACGGCACAATTCTGAAATAGAAAAAGGAGAGTTCATTAATTCAAAATCAGTGCTCAATATGGATATCCTAATCAATAAAATATTCTGTTTTCCTTTACCAAAAGTATCACTACAAGTCACAGAACCAATTCCCATTCAAATGGCAAACCCATTTCTTAGTGCCCGTATAGAGGATTGTCTAATTCTCCTACGTAAGCAGTGGAACTATAGGCTGTCGAACTTAAGAGCTTCCACTGTATGTCGTTTATTTCTATGGTAACAGTCTATAAACGAAACAATAGATGGCACTATAAGTACTATAAAATTCATAAAATTGGTCGAAAACTTTTAAATTCGTACGCACTGTCAGTGCTACACTTCCATTAATTCGTGTACTGTGACAGAAAGTATCGGTACTAGTGAAATGTGCAACATGCTCAAGACATCATATAACACTCATTAAAGTGGATATATATTATAACATCATCACTACATACTAAAAGAAAAGTATTTAGTTTTATAGAGAATACAACTTACTTCCATCGGAAAAACTAAAGCATTGTGTCCATATTGAAAAACTAGTGAAATTTAAAAACTTATAAACGATCATCAAAAGTTACTTTTCGTTTCGAATTATAGTGTAGTGGATGTAAGAAAATGACTGCTATTACAAATAATAGTTGCCTTAAAGACTGCAAATTTTAAATTCTATAAAACATCGTGCTTAATAATGTTGGCTTCATGGAATGACTTCAGAAATATCTAGTAGTGAAACTAATTTAAGCTTACTTACAGGTTATACTAGTGAAGGAATAGTCGATGTGCATGATGGATAAAACAGAATGGTGAGTACGAAATATTATATACGCTTAATTTAATGCCATTAACTCCATAAATATGTAATGAAATCGTCAAAGTTAAAAAACAACATGGCTGTACGTAACTATTATAACTACCTTGTGACGTCATCTATGACATAACCTTCCATCGTATCTTTAAATTTACCCATGAAATGGAGTTCATATACTGAAAACATGTAGACATAAATAGAATACAAAAAATAAATATGAGTTTAGAGTACAGTATTGTAATTGCAATCATTTATATAACATCTGGAACATTGATTAACAGGATTCCCACAATGTGATTTAAATTAAAATTCTAATGAATCCGACTGAAATTTATTGTGTATATTACGAGTATGGCAATGAAGGCTAATTCGGATTCTCCCGTCCCTGATGAGATAAAAACCCTAATACAACTTATGTTTAACCCTTGCAATGAATTTCAATGAAGTCCAAAGGGCCTAATTAATCAAATCCACTCTTCTTACCTCCATGTTGGGGCCCTTTGGGACAAACAAGAAATACTGAACAGATGGATGAAATATGTAGAAGAGTTATATGAGAGAGGGAATCGCCCAGATAACTTAGTTATAGAAGATGAAGTAACCGTATCAGAAGACGAAAGGGATCGTCTATTTTAAGAGAGAACTTGAACTATCGCTTACAGGAAATTTAGAATGAAAATCAACAGAAGTTAATGGAAATCCCATTGAATTAGTGAAATGGTTGGTTAAGACAAAAAGAAAAATCTATCATTATGCAACGAAACTTAGAAGAAAGGCAAATGACCTGAAGAGACAGTGTTGCTGTCAATACCGAAGAAAAATAATGCCAAGAAATGTAACGAGAATCGGCGAAGATTCTCCTACGGATACTGAATTGGCGTTTATATTCTAAGATAGAAGAATAGTTGGAAGAAGAGCACTTTGGCTTCAGGAAGGAAAAGGTACGCGAGATGCATTTGGACCGCAACGAACAATCGGTGAAAGATACCTCGACAATAATAAAGAAGTCTGTGTATAGTATTTGTGGACCTAGGAAAGGCATTTGGCAGAGCGGATTGAATAAACTGATGGGAAACCTGAAGTGAATAGGCGTGGATTGGAAAGAGAGGATGCTGTTCAGAAATCTTTATATGAAACGAGTCAAAGTCAGGATAGGAGAATAAATGTCAGAAGAAAATGAAATAGGGAGAGGAGTGCCACAAGATTGCCCTTTATCACCTATCCTGCTTCACATCTACTTGAAGGAGCTAGTGAAGAATTGTTTTCAGAACAACGGAGGAGTGATAATAGGAGGAAGAAGAAAAAAGAAAAAAGATATGGCTCTGTTAGCAGAAGACAAGAGGATACTAAGGGATCTGCTACTGGAGCTAAATGACAGCTGTGAGCAGTAAGTATGGGATGAAGATAAAAATTCAAACAAGACGGAAACCATGGTTATCGAATAAAAATAAAGAAAGTAAACGTGTGAATTCTAAATGAGGCGTAGAGAAAGTGGACACATTCAAATATTTGTAGTGTACTGTAAGCAGTAACATGAGCTGCTACCAGGAGTCAAAAGAAGGATAGCAATGAATGAGAAAGGAGGCTTTTCATATAAAAAGGAGAATCTTCTGATACCTATAGAAAAAGAATTAATAAAGAGACTAGTGAAGTGCTTTGTAAGGAGTGTCGCATTGTATGGAGCAGAAACATGGACGTTACGACGAAGTGAAGAGAAGCGAATAGAAGCATTTTAAATGTGAGTATAAAGAAGAATGGAACGTGTGAAATGGACAGACAGGATAAAAATGAAGCGGTGTTGGTAAGAGTGGGTGAAGAAAGAATTATGCTGAAATTGGTCAGGAAGAGAAAAAGGAATTGATTAGGTCACTGATTGAGAAGAAACTGCCTACTGAAGGATGCACTGGAAGGAATGGCTAATAGGAGAAAAGTTCGTGCAGAAGAAGATATCAGATGATAATCGACATTGAGATATATGTATCATATTCAGATACTAAGAGGAACGCAGAAAAAATAGGAAAGATTGGAGATTGCAGTGAAAGATCTATGGAAATATAAATAAAAACTATGAATGAAAAATGAATTCAAAATTGACAAATCGCTTAGTCGTCAGATACCAGAGAAATATACAAGGACCGAGGAAAATGTGGCTATTGGAGTGCTACTGTATGTATTGGTTTCAGGTGAATCGCTAAATCACAGGGAGTCAGTGATAGATACACTCAGACCGAGAAAAGTGGATATTCTTTTTTATTATTTCGAATCAGGAGTATCATATTAAATTCAGAGTCTCAGATATAAGAAGATCGAGAAAAAAGTGGGCATATTGTCAATGCGAATCGGATGGACCGCTCAATCATCAGAAGTCAGAGATACATTGAGACCGAGCAAGAAGTTGAAATATTTTCTATTAAAAGAAAGAAGTGGAATGCCTATCGATTCGAATTATGTGGATTGCTTAACCTTCACACCCACAAAACCGTAAGTCTGAGATATACAAGAAAGAGTGAGGAAGAAGTTTAAATATTTTCTATTGATTCAAATCGGACAGATAGGCTAATGAGAATAAATTACAAACATACCAATTCACTTACTTACTTACTTACTTACTGGCTTTTAAGGAACCCGAAGGTTCATTGCCGCCCTCACATAAGCCCGCCATCGGTCCCTATCCTGAGCAAGATCAATCCAGTATCTATCATCATATCCCACCTCCCTCAAATCCATTTTAATATTATCTTCCCATCTACGTCTCGGCCTTCCCAAAGGTACATGTCCCTCCGGCCTCCCAACTAACAATCTATATGTATTTCTGGATTCGCCCATACGTGCTACATTCCCTGCCCATCTCAAACGTCTGGATTTAATGTTCCTAATTATGTCAAGTGAAGAATACAATGCGTGCAGTTCTGCGTTGTGTAATACAAACATACCAACACGGAGAAAAAATGGAAAAATTTGCTGTGAATTGGGAACAGACAGTTCGCTTAATCTTCAGGAACCACAGTTATAAAACTCAAAAAGATATGTAAAAGTATGCTATGAATTCACAGAACGGGGAATCATATACTTCATGTAGTATAGGAGAATAATAGTATTCAGAACATTCTACATCAGTGGATTGGATCCCTACTTATGTTATATCCATAGTAACATATGACGTGTAGCAATCACAGACACCAGAAGCAGGTTAAGAAGCTTATACTTGTGATGTGAGGCCTTGGGTCTGGAACAGATAAGTCAGTCCTAATTGAAAGGCCAGTTCATTCATGTAAGTGAGAAGGAAAGTCGTTGTTATTGTGGAAAATCGCCTGCAGTTGACATTTCTTGTGACAAAATAAGTTTAAGGTATTATACATCAATTCCAAACAACATTGCAAATTTCTAGTAAGTAGTTTCAAAACTCAGTATTTATAATTTTATCCTCTTTCTAACACTGTGGTAAAATTTAGAATATGAGAAGAATGGAATATAGAACAAGAATGTGAACTGGGGTGATTTCTAATTAACGAAGTAAAATGATGAAGTTTTAAAGATTTGTTACATCTTCTTAAGAGGAGAGGATGGTGAAATTTCTAATTTCTTTGTTATTTGTTTAATACTTTCAATTTTTTTAGTAAGTTACAATTAAGTAGGTAAAATCTTGAAACCATTGCCAAAAGTGTTTTAAAATTAAAAGGTGGGGCCAAATTTAACAAAAATTTTCTCGCATAGGTATTCACCAAAATTGATATACCTCAGTACGTTTTTAAGATATCCACAAAATTCTTTCACCATTTTACTCATAAAGAACGAAAGTACAATTTTCCTAGGTTAGATTTTTAATATTTCACCTGGGTACAATAATAAAAGGGCGGACGGTTAGCTCAGTTGGTAGAGCAGCTGAATACGAACTGGAAGGTCTGGAGTTCGGTCCCGAGTGGTGACGGGATTTTTCGCGTTGCCAAACTTCCAGAACGGCCCCAAGGTTCACTCAACCTCCTATAAAATTGAGTACCGGGTCTTTCCCGGAGATAAAAAGCGGTCAGAGTATGGTGCCGACCACACCACCTCATTCTAGTGCCGAGGTCAAGAAAACATATGGCTCTATCTCCATGCCCTCAAGTGCCTTCATGGTGTGTGACGGGGATATCTTTACTTTACAATAATATAAGCTTATGAACACTAGCCTATTAATTCTGTGGTGTTCGGGTAAAGAGGGACAAGTCATTTTTTGTGCAGATGGAATTTTGTTCCCCAGATGAACATACAAGTTAAATTATACAAGTGAGTGTGCAAAAATAAAAAAAAAATACTAGCAGTTAATGTATTTTATTTGTTCTAATGTAGACTTATAGTCTACTAAAGATATGTTAAAAATTTCATGAACTTCTCTTTAGTGGTTTCTGAGTTAGACTATATCATTTTTGTAAGTACCGTGTCAAAAATTCAAACTTGCAGGAAATCAACTATAAATAGAGTGCCATTTAAAACTCTAGCGCGCAGATAGTTTAAAAATACCAACTAATAACCTCCAATAGTGCAAGATACCCAATAAAATAATATTTATTTATATATTATGTTCTACGCATATCAAGAAAGAGTTTTAGACAGTATTTTGGAAAACTTTAGCTTGTTTTAAAACATTTCATCACCCTCTCCCCTTAAGCCGAGAAAGTGGAAGATATCCTACTAATTCTTGGGACCTGAATATTTGTGAAGCCTTCCTGATAAAAATACGTGTGTAATTTCCTTAAATATCTTTGTAATAACGTATATGCAATCATCAAATCAACGTACAATCAACTAATTCTCTACGACTAGGACAATTTGTGCATTTTTCCCTGAAATAACTTCTAAGAGAAATAGTTTCCTCACTGTGGAAAATTTTACACACGATTGCAACAATGGAGTTGCCACAAATTATTAAATGCACTTGCCCGATCGACGACTCAGAGTGTTCCTGAAATAATTCCTATGTGCAAAATATACAATTTTTCAGTAGGAAGAAAAAATACATTTATTCACCCTATGGCACCCGTACATAGGAGACTGTGCATTCTTACATTTTCGAAACAAATAAATATAATTGCATAAGGAGATTTTATTATTTGCTGTATCACTACTTAAGTTATTTAATACAGCAAAGAACTGACAATCCATAAATATGTCACATAGGAGCTATTCCAGTAACAACGACGATATACGAGATTGTAGGGAAATTAATACAGAACGGAATGAGTACCAGGATATGTCTAAAAATGAGCGCCACTTAAACATTATTCAGTAACTTAAAAATACTATCTTATTTCAGTGTGTGAAATACATTTTGCCCAGCCAATGTTTAACAGAAATCTTTCTCTTCTCAAATACATAATTCCCCTCTCCAATCACTTTACAATATTATCCCTTAGACCAGCGTTTCTCAAACTATGGTCCGCTGGATTGATTGGGAAGGACCCACACCTTGGCCTGCTCGTTCCCCAAACCTAAATCCCCTAGACTTTTGGTTATCAAGAACTACCAGGTCAAAGAGTGTGTGATTCCTTACGCTGAAGGGCAGAGGGATGCATTGCCACCTCCTATGAACAGTGTTCAGATCTCAGAAAGTATATGTTGTAGGACCCATGTTTATTAGACTTTCTTTCTTCTTTTGATGCATACTAGCACCTCCTAAAATATTGGAGACTTTTTAACACTCTGTATAATTAGCTCTCGTGAGACCAAAACTCGCATTTTTTTAATTTTTTTTTTTTTGTATTTCTGTATGTATGTATGTATGTATGTATGTATGTATGTATGTATGTATGTATGTATGTTATCTTTTCACGCGGTACTGGCTGAATCGATTTCTATAAAAATTGGTATATAAATTACTCTGGATCCCACTTAAAATTTAGGCTACATGACATTCAAAGTACTTTCTTTAAAATGTGAGTTGAAGTCAATAATTGGTTAAACATGGTCAGTCACAATTTAGAGAAATTGTGCATTAGGGTTGTGAATTTTAAAAATGTGAATACAGTCAAGGTGTATGACATTGTGTGAAGTTAGTGAAAAGGGTACAACCGTTGTTTTAGAAATATTTAAAGATAGGCCTAGTAAGTTTGAATCTAGCCATTTTTTATTAAATGCATACCATTGTTTGCTTTCTGGTAAGTTCCATTCCATGTTAAACCGTTGAAAATAGCTACGGTATCATCTGCGTAAGAATACATACTGCCGTTATTTTGTGACAAATCAAGCATCAGTAAATTATTAATAAGCAATAGAAATAAAATAGGTCCTAACACTGTGCCACTGTGTTGTTCTTACTGTGTCATTAAAATAACAGCTGAGTAACAATATGTTAGGAGGAAACTTTGTGTTTCTCTGCGTTGCTTATGTACACAATATGCAAAAAAAAAAAAAAATGTAACTAGATCCCTTCAAGATACAAATGAACAACAAATATCAGTCTAATTCTGCAATTGTAATTACTGATATGTTGTAACTGTGAAGTTCTCTCATTTTCAATGTCACTCAAAACATTTGAAGGACTTGTAGTCCAGTTCTCATGGGTCAACTCTAATCGCTCTATGTAAGAGAATCCAACCTTAGTAACAAGGGTCATTTCCCACTTATAAGCCATAAGAATCTTCTTCCATAATGATTAAACATGCAGTGTCAACGCATTATACTTTTCCAAATATAGCAAGGAAAGGTGGACTTATGAGGTCATCTTTTCTGGGTGCTTGCCTATATGTCTTTGACTTGCTATTAAAAATCGTTTACCATCTATCAAGCTTACTTAGCATGTTATTACATTCATATATTAAAACTTATTTCTTTGGAAAATGTGTCCTGCTCAGCTAATCTTAATATCACTGTATCCACACTAAAAGTATACATAAATAACAGCTTTTATCGTAACTTTGATAAGGTTTATTAAATAAATTTCTTCTGCATTGTGTAGAGTAACTGAAAAAGTTTTTATTTCCACTAGTATAGTCCAACATGAGCACCATTTATAGCTCGACAGGTACCAAAATGAACTCAACCTCTGGCCAGATGTTCACCAACATATCAGGTGTTATAAGCTCAACTGCTTGAATGATACGCTGTCTCAAATCAATCAAATTACGAACTTTTCTGCTGTCCACAGAATTTTTAATAAATCCCCACGCTAAAAAATCCAAAGGAGTTAAATCCGGGGATCTAGGCGGTCAAGAATTTGACCCACCCCTACCAATCCAATTTCTTGGGACGGTTACATCCAAAAACGTTTTAACATTTCCATGGAAGTGTGATGGAGCACCATCCTGCTGAAATGTTAAACCTGACGGAAATTGAGGAATAGCAAAATTCTGCAGCATATCTAGGTACGTGACTCCTGTCACTGTAGGCTCCATAAAAAGAATGGGCCAATTACTCCATTTTTGTGCATTTCCAACTAGACAATGACTTTTGGCGAGTCCCTTTCATGTTCAATCACTCTGTAGGGATTCTGAGAACCCCATATGCGGCAATTATGACGATTAACTTCAGCAAGTGTATGGGACCGGTGCCCACCCAGCATCGTGATACACTTGAGGAACTACGATAGGTAGCGAAATCTGGTTGCGAATGCCAGCTATAACGGCTGGGGGCTCATCTTGCTAACCACAAGATACCTCCATTCTGATTGGATGATCGTCCACCTCTGCTTCGGCATGTGAGCGTGAGGCCAGCAGCCGGCTGGTCGGTCTAGGCCCTTCACACGGGCTGTAGCGCCACGGATTAAAATGACGATTAACCTTCCCGCAAAATTGAAAGGTTGATTCATCACTGAATAGCAACAAATCGACATACCTGAGATTATCATCGATACGCCGAATCATCTCATCACAGAAATTACCTCTCTTGCAACAATCATCTGGTTTGAGTTAATGAAGGAGCTGAAGTCTGTAAGCAAACATATGGAGACGTTTGCGTAGAATATTATGAACTGTTGAACGAGGAACTGCAGTTTCCTACTAGCCTGCCTAATTGATTTGCGTGGGCTTCTAGCACATAATTCACGCACTGATCCACAGTCATTTCGGCCACATGTTTTTTTAGAATGTTTCCCTGTTTTTTTTTTAATCAAGCTTCCATTATCTCGTAGAGTTCTATCCCACTTATAAATGGATTTTCGTGTAGAAGGATCCACATTCCATTCCCTCGTATGCGCCGCTGAACACGCGTAACTGAATTCAATTCTGCAAACCAGAGCACGCATTGAACATTTTGCTGTACCGTCCACATCTCTATTGACAAGGAACTAGACTGATAAATGAAAATTTTCATTCATGCAACTATAAGCTTGAAACGAAACATTCCACGCAACAATTGTCATGCAACAATAAGTTTGAAACAAAACATTGCACATGACAATGGCCATGGAAAAGGTATGAAACGAAATGTTGGATAGTTTTTCTATTGATTGAGCTTTATCTTAAGGAATTATAATATACGGTTGTAAAATTATAAGCTATTATTTCTGTATAATCTTAGTGTCGACATGGTGTATTATCTTAATCGGTGAATACTACTTATATTTGCTGCTTGCCATTGCTTGTAAGGATGAAAGACGGTGGAATCATTAAAGCCATAAAATAATTTACATGACTTCTTTGGAAAAATAAGCAAAGTCTAGGTTCTCGTTTCGTTTATTTTCGAAGCCAAAGAATGCTATCTCTGAATAAGACGGATTTCAAACTCTCTGCAGTACAGGAGGTTATGCCTCAATGCAGAATGTGAGATTACAGTGGCATATGAACTATAATATTCGAATCATAACAAAGAAGCACACATATACAGGCCTGTTCAGAAGATATCAAAACAGTCTTAAAATTTCGAAACCAACGGAATTGGTTAACATAACCCTATTTCAAGGACATTTATACATAATAGACTCTGAAGAAGACCAATAGTTACATAGATTCACTATTCTTCATATCTTTTTCTAGAACTTCGTGCGGATTCTATCACCTGTTCGCAGACGCATAGCTTTACTATGCTGCATTCCCTTACATATTAAGGTTGACGAACAGCGTACCAATAAAGAAAACAATGGGGAATTCATTAAGTACCGGGGAATACAAAGAAAATAGGTAAGACAGGATGACAAGGGGAAATTAAGAATGACAGGGGGAGAAAAGGATGACAAGGGGAATAAACGGATGACAAGGGGAATAAAAAGATGACAAGGAGAATAAAAGGATGACAAGGGGAATAAAATGTTGACAAGGGGAATAAAATGATAACAAAGGAAATAAAATGATGACAAGGGAGATAAAATGATGACAAGGGAAATAAAATGATGACAAGGGAAATAAAATGATGACAGGGGAAACAAAATGATGACAAGGGAAATAAAATGATGACGAGAGAAATAAAATGATGACAAGGGAAATAAAATGATGACGAGGGAAATAAAATGATGACAAGGGAAATAAAATGATAAGGGAGATAAAATGATGACAAGGGAAATAAAATGATGACAAGGGAAATAAAATGATGACAAGTGAAATAAAATGATGACGAGGGAAATAAAATGATGACAAGGGAAATAAAATGATGACAAGGGAAATAAAATGATGACGAGGGAAATAAAGTGATGATAAGGGAAATAAAATTATGACAAGGAAAAGACGAGGATGGCAAGAAGAAGACACGAATGACAACTGTATGTCTATTTGTATTCTGTGGTGTGGTAGAGAAGGCCTGATTGCCTTAACTCTACCAGATTAAATAAATAAATAAATAAATAATGTCAGGTAATCCCAATGTGAATTCTCGGATCCATGTCAAATACTATATCGCTATCAGCAATTCCACACTCGGTTTAGTATCGTCAAATAACGGATTCAAAAAAAAAAGTATAATTAGTACAAATAAAATATATGATCATGCCTGTAAGCTTCAGTGCATGCTACATCCGCGGCAGAATCCAGGGGCTGCAATATGCTGCGACTTAACTGAAACAGTTGTCTCCAAGCAGATTCCAATCTGCCAGACCTCGATTAATAATTATCACATCATCATTGTCATATGAAGGGGTATCTCGGTTTGGACGTTGCTCCTCGCCTATAACATAGCAGTCCTTGAGCAACCACACAACATGCTGTTACTACTCGTGCAGCATACTGCCCTATCGCATTTGTTTATACTGACATTTTTAGGGCCTTCGTATCGATCTCCGTGGACAATTGCTTACAATGATTACTGCTTCAGAATCGCGGATTGTTGAGGGGAGTGGGTAGTGGTTAGGGGTAAAAAAATCAATTTTTTTTATTTTCTTTCTAAAAAAAAAAGTACAATATACAGTGGGGGTATCTCTGCATATAGGCCCTTTAAATACCTTCTTCAAATTTGGCGGGGCATGTAATTCATATCTCTCCTTACTTCTTTAAATGCAGTATTCCATAAGTTAATACTTTTCAAACTTAAGTGCATTTTTCTGTGAAACCGCTGAATCAATTTACACGAAACTTTTATAGTGTTTTCTATAGCCTATGCACTACAAAGTAGACCTACTGGTTTATGAATATTACACAAATAAAATGAGGAAAAAAATATATTCATTGAAAAAAACGGCAAAAATTGTTAATCAAAATTCAATATTGTTTCTGTTTCACTAAGAGTGAAATATTAAACTAAACTTTGCTTTAGAATTTACACTACACATTAGTTGATAACTTAAAAAATAGAAAGTATATAAATGAATATTGTAGCAAGTAATGTGCACCTGAAGACTGAAGTACAGTAGCGGCAAAAAAACCGGACCGACCCTTGTAACTGATTTCAGAGCCTTGTTCACTCCAGAGCACGATAGACTTGTGACTAAGACTTTCGTGGTTCGAATCCAGCTTGGGAAGGAAACTTTTATTTGTTCCTTATTCAAATTTATTCCCAATACTTTTCGATTGCAGCGATATTTTACTACTTAATTAACTTATTATTCCCAGAACATGAATTTTACCAGCAATCGAAAAATATTGGGAATAAATTTGAATAAGGAACAAAAAGGTTTCCTTCCCAGGCAGGATTCGAACCATAGAAGTCTTAGTTACCAGTCTATTGTGCTCTGGAGTGAACAAGGCTCTGAAATCAGCTATAAGGGTCGGTCCGGTTTTTTTGCCACTACTGTACATTTAGCAAAGTCGTAAAGCAGGTTATCGATTAGGGCCTGTCTTTTGCACTTGGACAAGAAAATAATTACTTGTATTCTATACCACTGAATTCAGAATGATTTATTGTACAACCATGGAAATTTGATTCCAATCTGAACACTAAACGCCTAAAAATATTGAACTAAACTTGTGTACTGAAATTATATAATCGCACAGGCATCACTCCCCTTAAAAGATGAAGGGCGATGGGTTGACAAGTCTTCGTTGCAAAGGCATATTTATGCGTATTCGCGGAGCAAGAAATAACTAAAATTACACGGCATTAACTTACTGGAAGAAATGCCGGTTTCCCATAATTAAAGGCCGGTTCACAATAAACCGGGAACGGAAGTGAGAACGACAACGAAAATAATGTTAAAATAAGTGTATTTATATGTGACCATTCACAATAGTTAATTGTGGATTCTCACATTTAAATACATTTATTTTAACAATATTTCCGTTCTCGTTTCCGTTCCCGGTTTATTGTGAACCAGCCTTATGTTATGGATATTATTCCGTTGCTTAACGTTCCGTGTAGTTCTGTATGGAGAAATGACACTACAAATGTGTTAAACAGAAAAAGTCCAAATATGGTCTAAACCTCAGTAAAAGAATAAAGCTCGCGATGGATATCTTACTGACTGGCGAAAGAACTTTAAACTGTACAATAAAGAAGTTTGCGTCATAAAGATGATAGCTACATAATTTCTTATTTTA
This sequence comes from Periplaneta americana, assembly GCF_040183065.1. Lineage (NCBI taxonomy): Eukaryota > Metazoa > Arthropoda > Insecta > Blattodea > Blattidae > Periplaneta > Periplaneta americana. The sequence continues at coordinate 121,311,281 of NC_091127.1, forward strand.
CGTTTTGCATGTTCCGCAATAGTTCAATTATTTCCTTATCATGTTGTCAATGGTATTCTCGTTTATTGGTCTTAATTTGAACCATTATTCGAAAAACAGAAAAATATGAAGTCGTTTTCGATGCACCCAGATAAGATGACGATGTTTTAGTTTCTGAATTAAACATAAAAGGCATTAGATGATAATGTGATGCAGTAAGGTATTTGGCTTCATTTGTAGGATATAGGCCTACTGCTTACGTAGAATATGACATTAAGCATGCCGTTAATTTCTAAGGGGATGCAACTGCTATTGATTCTAAAGTGAATTGTGTGATGCACAAGGATGATACGGCCCAATAGATTTTATCACATTTGTAATTATTATTATTATTATTATTATTATTATTATTATTATTATTATTATTATTATTATTATTTTATTACCATTAAGTATTAGAAAAATTCGTACCGGCACCGGGAATCGAACCCAGGACCTCTCAGCTGTGCGCGCTGAGTGCTCTTAACCAACTGAGCCATGCCGGGACACGATCCACGAAGCCGGCCGAACTCCTCTCGTAGTATTATTTTACGGCCTTACTACTGCATTTAAGACGATACACGTCATATATATACAGGAGCGCATATTAAATGACTTTATGGCCATTGGGTTCGATTCCCGGTGCCGGTACGAATTTTTCTCGTACTTAATGGTAATAAAACAAACTGACTAGTTCACACTAGTCATGTAATATGCAATGAGGTGGGCGAGACCTCATTCATATTCGATGCATATGTAATGTTAATAGTTTCAGAAACTGTTGTTGAATATGGCCATAAAGTAATTTAATATGCGCTCCTGTTTATATATTACGTGTATCGTCTTAAATGCAGGTAGTTAGGCCGTAACATAATACTACGAGAGGAGTTTGGCCGGCGTCGTGGATCGTGTCCCGGCATGGCTCAGTTGGTTAAGAGCACTCAGCGCGCACAGCTGAGAGGTCCTGGGTTCGATTCCCGGTGCCGGTACGAATTTTTCTCGTACTTAATGGTAATAAAACAAACTGACTAGTTCACACTAGTCGTGTAATATGCAATGAGGTGGGCGAGACCTTATTCATATTCGATACATATTATTATTATTATTATTATTATTATTATTATTATTATTATTATTATTATTATTATTATTATTTATTTATTTATTTATTTAGTTAATCTGGCAGAGCTAAGGCCAGTAGGCCTTCTCTTCCGCCCAGCCAGACTCTAACTCTAATTGAATACAGTTGGTTACATAATTATTACATTAATATCTAGACTGTAAAACAACGTGAAAGTGAATAATGAAAGTAAAAGTAAATAATGAAAGTTAGATAAGTAATGTTAGTGAGACAATAATATTTACTTTATTGGATTATTTTACGACGCTGTATCAACATCTAGGTTATTTAGCGTCTGAATGAAATGAAGGTGATAATGCCGGTGAAATGAGTCCGGGGTCCAGCACCGAAAGTTAACCAGCATTTGCTCGTATTGGGTTGAGGGAAAACCTCGGAAAAAAACCTCAACCAGATAACTTGCCCCGACCCAGATTCGAATCCGGGCCACCTGATTTCGCGGCCAGACGCGCTGACCGTTACTCCACAGGTGAGAACGAGACAATAATAAACATTGGTAAATAATAATAATAATAATAATAATAATAATGATATTTATTTGTGATATTTATAACCATTAAACATTGAGAAACTTGTAACAGCTATATTTGTTAACGAGAATTATTAGAAAAATATTTCCTTAGTCTATTCTTAAATTGTTTGATGTCTGACAGTCCCTGATATTACTCGGTAGGGAATTCCAAAGTCGAAGAATAGCCACAGTGAAAGAAGATGAATATGAGGATGTTCGGTGAGAGGGAATGGATAATATTGAGGAGTGTGGTGATCATGTGTTTAGGTTATGGTGGATGGGTAAATGTTGAAAACGAGAAGCAAGATAGACAGGAGTGGAGAAATGCAATATGTGAAAGAGGAGGGAAAGACAGTGGATTTTCCTACGATCTTCTAGTCGGAGCCAGGACAACATTTCGAGGGATGGTGTTACGTGATCAGCCCAGCGAATATTGCAGACGAAACGGACGCACATTATGAACACGTTGCAGTCTCTGCGCCAAAGTAACGCTTAGATCAGTAAACAGAAAATCGCCGTAATCGAAATGGGGCATCACGAGTGTTTACACTAACATCATTTTCAGGGAAGGGTAGGAAATTCCTCACACGCCTAAACGAGTGGATTAGTGAGAATACATTTTTACAAGTTTCTGCAACTTGAATGTTCCAATTTCAACTTTTATCCATAAAAATACCTAGGTTCTTTACTAATTCACTGAATGGAATTTCGTTGCCGTGTATTTTAATCGGAGAGAAATTTGGTATGGTAACGGTGCTTAACAAACGTGAATGACTTACTGACTGTGATTTTTCTAGATTTAGTTTAATTCGGAATTTCCGTGTCCATGTCCAAACTGAGTCGAGATCGTCATTAATTTTAGTTATTGTATAATTTATTTTGTTAATATGGAATTGTATATATGTATAGTCGAAGGTCATCTGCATGAAGATTGCAGAGATTAAATTAATAAGAAACATATATAGTTATTGTATGGCATAAAATATAAAAATAAATTACACCGTATCATTTTCTGCTCTGTTATCACATGTCCTCTACACACATTTAACTTGCCTGCCGTTGGAGCGCTACTGTCGCATCAGCTGTCGAATGTTGGCAAGAAAAAAGTGTAGGAGTTGCGCGACTGTATTAGACTGTGCCTGTATCTTGTGAAGGTCCCCAGCGCAGCGGTGGAAGAACCCGCTTGTTGCGTATCACGTCTGCGCCATGAGAAGAGTCAAATCTGCGCCACGTGGATCGCTTGTCTTCATTAGTGCATGATACACTGGCCTATTTGCTCCTTGCTTGGACTTTCATTCGCGATAAGTGCGTGAAACTCTCATCTCAAGGGTACAGCATTTTTGTGCGAAATTCCACTCTTATCTCTCCAACGGACATAAAAGTATCTCCCGACAGCACCAAATACTACAAAGACACAGAGATGTTGCATCACTGCCGCACTGCGAAGTACTGTACGATAATACCTTCGAAGGCGTTCTCTCCTCGTGACGGAAGAGATTACATCCCCGTCTGATCTTATATTTGAACTGAATAAAGCGATCACAGGATAATTTACTTGTGATATCTTTAGTTTTCAAGTAGCCTATGTATCAATAAATGTTATAATTTTTTTTGCTAAGTTGCCAACAGCAAGATTCTGAACTAACTCAATTGGGAGGAGAACTAGTATGTTTGATTTGTGTATGTTGGTACTAGAGATGAACAACGATCGAAAAAGCAAGACTAACAGCGCCCGCAAAGCCGAAAACGCGCACGACAATGTTGTATACGTCGCGTCGTTGACGTAAAGATTGCTTGTGAGTGTTTCGAGACGTCGAGATTGATCACTCCCGAAGTCCCGAACATCAAGCAACCTTGAATCGCCACAGTTGTTTATACCTGAATAAACTTTTATCTATTTTGACAACTGTTATGTATAAACAATCAAGTAGCCTATTTGAGACATCATCTCTACCTTTCAGTGTATAATAATCCGTTCCCCAGTCTTTATTTAATTACTAGACCTTTATTGAAAGGCTAGGAATTTTCTTTTCATAACGTTGAGATCAAGTGTGCAATCTCAAATGAAAAGATATTAATGTTATGTTTTATGTTTCTTAGAAATGCAAATTTACATGAGTACAATCACAGAACAGTTTCTTAGTTATCAAAATGTTCTGGTTCTATTATATTTTACTTAACTTATGGTTATATAAATTGAAAAAAATAATTTCAAATAAATTTCCATTCCTAAGAAACATAAAACATAACGTTAATATCTTTTTACTTGAGATTGCACACTTGATCTCAAACATATGAAAAGAAAATTCCTAGCCTTTTAATAAGGGCCTAGTAATTAAATAAAGACTGGGGAACAGATTATTATACACTGAAAGGTAGAGACGATGTTTTAATTAGGCTATGTTATTGCTTATACATATATAACAGTTGCTAAAGCAGATAAAAGCTCATTCAGGTATAAACAACTATAGCGATTCAAGGCTGCTTGACCTTCGGGGAGTGATAAAGCTCGACGTCTCGAAACACAAGTAGTTTTTACGCCAACGACGCGACACAACATTGTCGCGCGGGTTTTCGGCTTTGCGGGCGCTGTTAGTCTTGCTTTTTCGATCGTTGTTCATCTCTAGTAAATATGTATTTACATAACTGTCTATACAATCTCAATAAATTCTTTGCAAAGTTACAAAACATGGTGTATTCTTTTTATAAAAATAAAGTTATACAAATAAACCTCAAGAAATAGGTAATATTTCCTTTCGTGGCTTAACCTCATCTCCGTGCAAGAGTACCGGACCGTGCCAAGCTCTGATTCATACCAAATGCATCACTGTGGTAAACTGGTTACATTTGAGAACGATAATTGCAACGCCGCGTCGAATTAAGTTGTTTCCAATTAATTTTATTGACTACTTACGAGAGCGGTCGCAGTTCAGGATAATCTGTTATGAATGTGAGTTCACATGACATTAAAAATCAATTAAAAAATATATTCTCGTGGCAAGCGTGTACATATAATCCAGGCTCGAGAGGTCGCATAATCTCGTTACACAACAGCCGTCTATCACGCCGGCCGCTTCAAAACATACTCTAATTGCAAAGCTAAATATTCCATTGCTTTTGAGATAGAAAACATAGATCCGTATCATTGTATGATTGCCAAAACTCGTGCTATTATATCATGACCAGAACAGTTCTGATACTCGAGGGATTTTGAGGAAGAGGGAAAATAAATATCAAAATTCAATTGTCACATTCATCATCAATAACATCATCATCATCATCATCATCATTAAGAAATCTCTGCTTGCTCCTTTGGAAGCGCATTTAAAAATATTATTAGCAGTAAAATTTATATTTCAAAGAGAATTTCAGAATTTTTTGTTTACATTTTCTAAAAAAACATTGAAAATAACGAAACAATAGTCATATTCCAATTCAACCACTGTCAAATTTGTCTTAATTACCTAAAACATCTTTGTTATTTTTCATTCCTTTGCTTACGAAGACAGAACAGACAATGGTCTCGCTGAAAGTGTAAGTTATGCTGTAGTTTTCAACAAGAGTTTTTATTGAATTTGGTTTCCTTTTGAAATCCACAACTTTTGATGATTCTTCCCACACTTGTGGAATAGTATCCAATGTAATATAGTGCTCAGTTCTACAAACAATTCGTTGATATTGATAAAGAAGCTTACTCAATACATAACTACTTGTAGACATCTTCAAGTACGGCAATTTTCTTGGGGACATCACACTTCTTCCTTACAAATTGCGTCACTTCCTTCTCGTGTCCATTTCGAAGTTAAAATATTCCAAAACTGAAGTACTCTCAGACCAGTCTGTTCCTTAAATTTATTTTACATTTTCTAAGTCCCTTTTTCGAATAAGACTTTTTATTCTTTTTTTTTTTTTTTGCCTTCCTTCATAATATCACACAAGATGCGAAAAACTACTTTTAAATAATTTGGAGGTCAGAGATGGGACCGAAAGAGACACGTTAAGGTAGGAAATCATGGCTCGAAAATGTGTAGTTAATTATTGCGCTGCTAAAGACGTCTGTTTTGTAAATATGCAGCCAGATGTTCTCTTCTCTCTCTCTCTCTCTCTCTCTCTCTCTCTCTCTCTCTCTCTCTCTCTCTCTCTCGTGCGGAGGAAGGACCTGAAGGCTTGCACTGCAGCCTGAGGCTTATTTGCTTACCACTTTATTCTGTGAATGATTCGATAGCCGAACGGCCGCGCTCTTGTAAAAGTACAGCAAGCCGCACCGTTAACTTAACCCGGACTACGGTATGGATGATGATGATGATGATGATGATGATGATGATGATGATGAAATGAGTCCGAGGTCCAACGCCGAAAGTTACCCAGCAATTGTTTCAATTGGTTGAGGGAAAACCCCGGAAAAAAACCCAACCAGGTAACTTGTCCCAACCGAGTCCGCACGTTACACGATCAGACACGCTATTACTCCACAGTGGTAGATCTGATTATGTACTATAGGTATCCTACAAGCAAAACTCAGCTCGAACTTCTCGCGGCGCACATGCTATACCCCTCTCACGCCCCCTGCAGTATGCTGGAGAGCATGCTGGGAACGGGAGCATACGTCATCTGCGCGAGACAGTCACGCCCGCTGGTTTCTGCGCACTGAGTTTTGCTTGTTGGATGCCTATATCACGTTTTATTGTGCAGACTCAGAAACAACATTTGGGTCAATTGCAACTTGGAAAATCAAAGTGGTCTAAATGTTGTTTCTGGGTCTGTACTTCGATGGGATTGAGTAAAAATAAATACAGAGATTTGGATAGATATCATAAATTACTTCCCGGTTATTCCTTACCTTATTCCAGCAAAACCGAACGTACAACATTATTAAATCATCCTGAAAGAGGTTCTACCAGAACTGCTAGAGTAGTACCATTGCAGGTATGTGAAGTTATGTGGTTCGAACGTGATGGGCCCCTGCTCACTTTACTGGTGACATAATACAATCTGAGAGTCCTATTTGGCAAGAGATGAATTGAAGGACGAATTTCCTGTCTCCAAGATTTCCAGACTTGTCACCTCTGCATTTCTCTCTTGGGAGATCAGGTGAGTCAGGAGGAAAGGTACATGGTTTGAGAGGTGATAATATTAATGATTCTGAACAAAAAAGTTTCTATGAACATATATTCTGTTCGTAACAGAATCTGACACAGCTGTTTGAAAATCACAAGCGTCAGACTCATGTCCTTCATGCAAACACAACCAAAACTACATTAGGTTGTAGTAGGATCAATTAAAAGTATCCCGGGCATTGAATCAATCGCGGTGGAGTCATTTCTTGGCCACCGAAATGGAAATTTATCGCTGGCATTTTACGTACTTATGCTCATGTAAAGAAATATCCGAATCAGCTCAGATCAGCAACACAGCAGCTATCTACAAGAGCTGCAAAGTGCATTGAAGTTGACGGTGAACTTTTTGAATATGTTCTGTAAAGAAAAGTACACAATTAAACTAAACATAAGGTAACAATGTTTTAATTTGCTATCACCTGCACTTTTCATATTCCTCATTGTTTCCGTTAGTTTTCTCCGAAACCGTTAAGAACGGGACATATATTAATGTAAACTTTCTTTGTTCAGAATCACCAATATTATCACCCCTCAAACTATGTACCTTTTTTCCTTACTCACTCTGTATATGAGAGAATTGATTTACTTCGAACCAGTAGAGTTTGAAGAAGATCTTACCGCGCTGTTCGGGCTTCACAAACCAAACAAGATATCTCTGAAATTTTGAGCGAATACTACAGTCTCTTCTCCGCAGGCGCACTCCTTACCTGCAATCTCAAGGCAGAAATATTGAGCCCTTTTTTGTACATTTTTTTATATAAAAATTAAAAATTTTTATTTAAAATAAGCACTACCGATACATGTCTTTTTCATTTTGCAACAACCTACCACAGTAACTTTAAGGGTGGTAGAGTTGTCACATCAAACACTACACTCTAAATTGTGTTAATTAAACTGCTTACATCTATAGTGATCGATGTTTTGGAACTTACGCCCATAGCGGCGTAATTACGCATTTCCGACAGAAGGATTTCTACCTTAATGTATCCCTAACGCCTCACAAATTGTTTAAAATTAGTTTTCCGCACCCCTATATAATTAACGGAATAAGGCAGTGCTGTAGTTTGTCCCAAATAATTTTCAACTCTACCTAAAATATTTTGTCTCCTGGAAGTATGCAGGTAACATTTTTCCACATAATTTTGAAGGAACGACGAACAAAAATTAAGAAATCACTTAACTTCAAAATTAATCAATATATCTTGTAAGGAACAAACGTCTGAACGTGATTTCAACAGAGACTGCAATCTGTGGTGCAGAAAATTATTCGTCAACATTAATTAACTAAAATCAGACGGCTGCTTCTTTTTCCCAAAAGTATGGGGAGTAACGAATGGAATACGTCAATATGCTAGCAGGGCTCCCTGATTGGATTGCAAAGTTAAGGACAAACGTCAAAATCGGTGGTTCTGCCTACACACAAAAGAACGCATTTTTATAAGACATACAGTAGTTTGTAACAACAATCTGTGTGAGCTCGTAGCCTGTTGGTTACTTGTCTCACTCTCGTAGCTTCGCTCCATTTAAGGAATCATGTAAATCTTGAAATAAAAATCAAATTTTGGACGTAACTATAATCGCACACTAAACCAGTTCCGAAATACCATCCTGGTCTCAAACACGCCGATAACAGCCACAACCTGGGCCGCCTCACCACTAAAGACAGTTCGATACATTCGCTGGCTATCACCTGCATTCGAATCTGTGATTTTAATCTATCGCTTTAAGCCACACATCGAAAAGTAGCTCATAGGAAGATTTGCAAAGTTCATGGTGTCAGAAATTACAGGATTGTTTCCGATCTCTGATAACGAATTTGAATGACGTCATGTGCGTCAGGATTCACACCGACAGCTGAATTGCGGCGAGAGGTGACAGACCAGTAGTGAATGATTTTATAATCAGAGTGCACGGTGTATCACAGTAGCAATGCCCAAGAAAATCTAGGCTTTTTGGAAAGGATACATAACAACCCTTTCCGATGCCAAGTACAGTTACGTGAATATCATACGAGCCTGCAAAAAACGTGGTTTCGTTGCTTCCAAGAAAGGCATCTTGTGTGTACCTAATAAAACTGGCAAAGCTCGGATGGGATTAATTCCAGAGTGGAAAAAGCAAGCAAATCAACCCCCCCCCCCCACCATCACAAGTCCCTGCACCTCACGAGATGATACAAATTAATTCCATTCGAGCTTTACCAATCTTATTAAGTATACAGAAGATGCCTTTCTTGGAAATAACGAAACCTCGTTTATTGCAGGCTTCTTTTATTTTCACTTAACTGTACTTGGCATCGAAAAAGGTTATTATGTACCCCTCCCAAAAAGACTCGATTTTCTTGGGAATTTCTGCTTGAGTCGCCATGAACTCTGACTATGAGATTACTCACTACTGGTCTGTCACCTCGCACCACAGTTCAGCTGTCGTGTGATTCCTGACACACATGATGTCATTCAAATTCGTTATCAGAGATTGGAAAAAAAAACCCTGTAATGCACCAATAGTTTTGGAATTAGAGGAAAACTGGGTGACAAATAGTTCTGTGGGGTATTTCTTTCAGAGTTCATTCCATGTTTCTTCTCCTTAAGGCAACTGCAAGCACGATCAGTAATCTCAATATATGACAACAACTCAATTGACTCAATTCTTACTTTGATAGGCAACCAATAGCGTCGCACAACCCTCAATCTGTAGCACTAAACAGAAACTATTCAGTCGGTTTTCGGTGTTCAGATGGGCTCTCTTAGTTACAGCACACTCATGTTCATGCGAAGTTGTTGACAATGGTTTTAAGAAGCATTGATTTAACAACTTGTAGAATTACATAATTCTATCTTGTTTTTCTCTAGATTGGACGACACTAAATTCGTCTAATTTATTAACCTTATTAACGACTTTGTACCAATTGCGAAATTATTTAGCGTTGATGTAATTGATGAGAGCAAAATGGTATTTCGGTCAGACGAGACATGAAATTAATTGATATTTACCTTACATTTTAGAAAAAAAACGGCGGAAAAATCCAACCGGATATCAATCCAAGATGGATTTGAATCCACACAAAGTAGAGTCCTCGAATTAAAATTTCTGCTCGATATCTCTACACCATTCTAGTTGCAAACTCCTCTGTAATACAAGAATAATATTATTAAGTAAAATAATATTTAACAGGCAGAATCGCCAATGACAGTGACTTCTCTTAAACCCTACGGTGGATTTTCGGAAAGTTTTCATCAATTAAAGTTTTCCAAATCATGTTTGTAATGAAACTAATGTCACAAAAAGTGGTAATACAACTCATAATACTTACTTATAAAGGGCCTTTGAGGAACCCGGAGGTTCATTGCCGTCCACAAATAAGCCCGTCATCAGTCCCTATCCTGTGCAAGATTAATCCAGTCTCTACCATCATATCCTAGATCCCTCAAATCCATTTTAATATTACCCTCCCATCTACGTCTCGGCATCCCCAGAAGTCCTTTTCCCTCAGGTTTTCCAGCTAACACTCTATATTCATTTCTGGATTCACCCATACCTGCTACATGCCCAGATCATCTCAAACGTCTGGATTTAATGTTCTTAACTATGTTAGGTGAAGAATACAATGCGTGCAGTTTTGCATTGTGCATTCTGTAACTTTCTCCATTCTCCTGTAACTTCAGTTCTCTTTGCATCAAATATTTATTCTCGAAGATCCTTAACTTCTGTTCCTCTCTCAAAGTGATAGTCCAAGTTTCTCAGCCATAAAGAACAACCGGTAATATAACTGTTTTATATATTCTAACTTTCAGCTATTTTGAGAGCTAATTGAATGACAAAAGCTTCTCAACCGAATAATAGCAGACATTTCCCATATTCTATATTTCCATTTCGTACTATGTTCTGGTCACGAGACATAATGATATACTTCGTTTTTTCGAGATTTACTTCCAAATCTATCTCCTTACTTGCTTCATGTAAAATTTCCGTGTTTACTCTAATCGTTTGTGAATTTTCTACCAACATATTCACGTCATCTGCATAAACAAGTAGCTGATGTAAGCCGTTCAATTCCAAACCCTCTCTGTTATCCTGGACTTTTCTAATGGCAAATTCTAGAGCAAAGTTAAAAGGTAAAAGTGATTGTGCATCTCTTTGCTTTAGTCCGCAGGGAACTGGAAAATCGCCAGACAGAAACTGGCCTATACGGAATATGCGGTACGTTTCACTGAGACACATTTTAATTACTCTTAGGGCTGATTTTACCAACATGTTACTAATGCATAATTAATTGTTATTTAACTTAAATACTGAACTTAAATCTTATTTAATTCGTTTACATTTCACATTTTCTCATTTAAAATAAAGCCCATTAATTTAATTCCCAATTAAGTCATCACGGCCTTCGGAATCATAGTATTTCGAAGGCCATGTGCCTTGTTAATGTAAGCAGTGACCTTTACACTGAGTTCATTTGTTATCTTACGACTATAAAATACCATCATAAACAGAGGTAACCTTAAAAATATTAAAATCATCGAAAACAAAAAAAAAAAAACGGATATGCAAAATTTATAAGAAAAGACGAAAGATTAGAAATAAGTATAAATAGATTTCAATGCAAAAAAGAACCTCAACCCAGCAATATTGAAGACAAAACAGGATAATATGAAAGTAGATACAAGGAAATATCATGCAACGAGCAAAATGGAAAGACTTAATGGATTTGCACTATTTCAATGCCTTCAAATTTAATATTAGGCTTACATGATAAATTTGTTATTCATATTACTTTAGTTTGCGTATTTTAGGAAACCGAATATTGATTAAACATTTCTTCAATAAATGTATAATTTCAATAATATTATAAAGTACTTAATTATCTGTTGGAAATTCTAAATCATCTTCTGTACTTTTCAAAATATAGAGAAAGAAACTGTCCTAAAATGATATGGTGTGTTTCTTCACAATTAGAACAATGTTTTACACACACACCCGCTCGTGCGTGGGTTCGATTCCCGCTTGGCTGATTACCTGGTTGGGCTTTTTCCGAGATTTTCCCCGACCATAAGGCGAATGTCAGGCAATTTATAGCGAATCCTCGGCCTCAACTCGTCAAATACCATTTCGATATCACCTATTCTATCGACTAAATAACTCAGTAGCTGATAGAGCGTCGTTAAATAACCAGTTTAAAAAAATATATCCGAGGTACCCATTTTAGCTTTTTTAATAATTTCTCTACTTTTTTATAGAAATTGTTATTAGATTGCGCAAGTAGATCCTGTACCTGCTTGGAAACCTGTAATAATTTATCATCAGATTCATTAGAAATGCTGTGCAGAATGCTGATGATGACGGAGAGAATTATAAATTACTTACAATTTTACACAAAAATATATAAATCTCCCAAACAATAACCATAACTAAACTTCTCTCTACCATCATTATAATCATCAGAGTCCCGGACGTTCAGGCATTATGGATCATTAAAATAGGCAGGCAAAAAAGCATCATAAATAGCTCAAATAGGCAGGCAAAAAGGCATTATAAATAGCTAAAATACGCAATAAAAGGCTATTACAAAAACCTTGCACTAGATCCACAACCTTGCACTTTTCACAAAGGGATTTCGGCACCAAGAAAAGTTTTACACAAGTCGAATGCAAATTGAGATTTTCGACTCGATGTTGCAATTACTGTTGGAAGCAAAGAAATCTTCTTCCCAGTAGCCTTGGAAAGTGCATTTTTGTGTTTGGTTGTACTGATATGTTGCGATATGAAATATTTAGCTATAGTCGTGACGCTGTTATTCCCGGCGTAACTTCTCCTCTTTGCTTACACCTTAGGAAGTGAAGGCCCTATAAAGTCTAGATAGGTAGTATCGTTCGCCTTTTTGTTCTTTCGTTGCCGAGCTACCAGACGAGGAATCTATTTGCCATACCGTTAAACATTATCATGCCGTAGCTCCTATGATAATAAATCAATCGCAATGTAATTGAGCAAATAATTGTGCGGCAAATAACGTCCTCGTGTGCTTTCTGCGAACGCCAACGAAAGAGCCAAAATGGCGGGCGATTATATTAAGTATTTATCGAGCCTTATGAAATGCATAACGTCATCAGGAGCGAGTCACAAGACACACACGTTTGAATGTAACCGACCTGCAACGTGATTGGATGCCGGAAATAAGAGCGACGGGACTATAGCTACAACAACGTCGCAATGAAAACTGAAAGAAACATAACCGTTAAAAATAAGGTTAGACCCGCACTCATTGTTGCCTTGTCAAATAAACACAAGCCATAATTAAAATACTTACTGTTATACATTTTTGCACGGCAGCACTCATTGCTGCAAAGAGAATATGAACTGACTGAAAGACAATAATATACATTCGGTGAAGTCACTGTTATTGTAGCGGTTAGAGAAATAAATTAAAATATACCTGTGAGCAATTTTTAATAATAAATTAATAAGTAATAGACAAATAATAAAATAAAGGCAAAAAAGTATTTATTTTGTAAATAAGGCATTTATATTAAATAAGGTAGAAAAGGGCAACATAAAACTGTGACGTTTCAATCACAATGGTATAATTCGTACAGATTTACTTTCAAAATGAAGATGGATTTAACACCTTTAAAAAGACATTCTGCCAAAGTTCCGGTCTCTGATAATCATTATCATCTATCGTATATCATCATCATTAACAATCTCAAAGTTTAGTTTCATATTAATTCATTCCGACTTTCAGTTCAGATATAATACTTTACTTACTTACTTACTTACTTACTTACTTACTTACTTACTTACTTACTTACTTACTTACTTACTTACTTACTTACTTACTGGCTTTTAAGTAACTCGGAGGTTCATTGCCGTCCTCACATAAGGCCGCCATTGGTCCCTATCCTGAGCAAGATTAATCCAGTCTCTTATCATCATATCCCACCTCCCTCAAATCCATTTTAAAATTATCTTCCTATCAATATATCGGGCTCCCTAGAGGTCTTTTCCCCTCCGGCCTCCCAACTAACACTCTATATGAATTTCTGGATTCGCCCATACGTGCTACATGCTCTGCCCATCTCAAAAGTCTGGATTTAATGTTCCTAATTATGTCAGGTGAAGAATACAATCCATGCAGTTCTGTGTTTTGTAACTTTCTCCATTCCCCTATAGCTTCATCCCTCTTAGCCCCAAATATTTTCCGTAGCACCTTATTCTCAAACACTCTTAACCCATGTTTCTCTCTCAAAGTGAGAGTCCAAGTTTCACATCCATAAAGAGCAACCGGTGATATAACTGTTTTATAAATTCTAACTTTCAGATGTTTTGACAGCAGACTGGATGATAAAAGCTTCTCAACCGAATAATAACACGCATTTCCCATATTTATTCTGTGTTTAATTTCCTCCCGAGTATCATTTATATTTGTTACTGTTGCTCCCAGGTATTTGAATTTTTCCACCTCTTCATAAGATAAATTTCCAATTTTTATATTTCTATTTCGTACAATATTCTCGTCACGAGACATAATCATATACTTTGTCTTTTCGTGATTTACTTCCAAACCTATCGCTTTACTTGCTTCAAGTAAAATTCCCGTGTTTTCCCTAATCGTTTGTGGATTTTCTCCTAATATATTCACGTCCTCCGCATAGACAAGCAGCTGATGTAACCCGTTCAATTCCAAACCCTCTCTGTCATCCTGGACTTTCCTAATGGCATATTCTAGAGCAAAGTTAAAAAGTAAAGGTGATAGTGCATCTCTTTGCTTTAGCCCACAGGTTCAGATATAATAATAATAATAATAATAATAATAATAATAATAATAATAATAATAATAAGTTTATTAGTAGAAAAATATATAAATAAATTTTAAGTACCGTATACAAAAATTCTACCACTTCCTTGAAAGAGAGAGATCTCTTTCTCAAGGGAGGATTTAATACATAAAAAATTGCAAGATAAAAGTAAATTACAAGATACAGAGAGTTGATGTGTTCATCTTCCCTTCTGCTACTGAGTTTTTTTTTTTTTTTTTTTTTTTTTTTTTTTTTTTTTTTTTTTTTTTTTTTTTTTTAAACTAATGTCGGCACCGCAGTCTGACGCTTATTGTGTCTAGACCCACAACTCTACTGAACATACGCACACACTGCAGGGTACCGGGGGCCACTGCGAGACATCACACACACTAGGTAGGGCAATGGACAGACAACCAGTCCCAGTGAAGAGGCCCGAATTAAATCCCCCTGAGTTTACGACCGGGTATCGAACCCGGGCCACCTTGATCAGAAGTCGAGCACGCTACCTCAAGACCAAGGAGGCGGACCTGCTACTGAGTTAATTTAGTTTCTTTTTATTCCAGTTATCTTTTGTTATGAACACGTTTCTTTTCACTACCCATTGCATCTGTACTGCTGGATATCAGCTTTTTTCTCCTCAACCTCGGAAGCTTCTTCCGCATAACTACAATTTCTATTTTTACATGCTCGTCTATAATCTTCCACTGCTCTCAGAAATTTAATTTCGATGTTTTAATTTTTTTTCAGCTTCTACATTTTTTTTCTAAACGAAAGTCGTTCCTAGTAATTCCCAGCCTTGTGCTCGTCGGGTCTCGGACCTGTACTGTTTTTTTTTCTTTCATATTAAAGATCGTTGCTGCGAATCTTGCCGTAGGCTGCAGAGTTCCTTGCCGCCTTTGCAAGTCTTATTATTATATCTGAAGTAGTGTAAAACGCTGATGATAGAATAGATTCCGCATCCAAAAGCGAAATTCTTGCACGCGGAAGCAGATTCCGGGTACTTAAGGGAGGACACAGAGTCACGAAAGGAGGAATCTGGAACACGGGAAAGCTCTTAAAAAATTCTAAGAATAATTTATTACGTGCACTTTTTAAAAAGAGCGTTCATGTAGTGAACCATAACAGCAAGCGTTAACTTTCCTAAGTATTCGATAAAATAATAGCTGTCAAGTGTACGTTTGCATAAGATACGGCGGCAATAGGTTCAGGAGCGTATTTAGGCCTACGCAGACTAGGCAGCTGCCTAGGGCGGCAGATTTGAGGGGGCGGTTTTTAAGGTATTACTGTTAATTTGTTTATATTTTTTTAAATTTTATTCATACCTCTTTAAAAGAGTATATGAACTTAAACGCACAATGAAAAGGATATGAATAACATTGGCAACAGTCAGTTCAAATTTAATCAACTGTCTGCCAACGGAAAAAGGACAGTTTTTGAATAAGAGTGTAACAAAGCGATCATAGCACTTTTTTCAATGTTATGCCTCTCACCGTGAGAGTGTCACGTGATAACATTAAGGAATTTACTAGTATTATACTGGGTGTTCATTTCAAAGTGTGTCATGACGTCACTGTTGATGAGTCAGCGATTTGAAGCGAGTTTCAGCTTTTGTGTCAGAGAAGTCGCCTATTAATCAAGACGTTCAATCTGAACTTGAGAACGTGTACGGTATAACTTGAACGTCGTAGCAACAGATGGCGGTCTGTACGGTCTGTGTGCTACCATATCTCTTTCGAACTGTGTTTTGCGCGGCCAAGTCGTACGCAGCGTATTTGTTATCATCGGTTGCGTACGGCAACATTCCACAGTACAAATCAAATGCTCCGTGTCCATGTTGACCGTCGAAGTTAATGTCAACAAATACGTAAGTAATCGTCTTAACCCTCTTCCCATATTCCGACAGTAAGAATAAACTCACCTCAGTACATGTTTCGAAACAGTTCACATTCCTACCACTACCGGCATTACCGTACGTATCGGTAAGAACTCTTCTGAATGAACGCCGTACTTGCTAGGCAACTTCTCTGGCAGATAAGTAATACACCTCTGCGGAAGTGTAGGAAGATTGAATTCTCTAGGCTCATCAACCAGCCACGTGACGGCATACAGCGAGCCATGACACACTTTTAACTGAACACCCAGTATTACGATACACTACAAAGACAAATATCGTTGCTCGCTATCATAAGCTTTGTGATGAAAGACGCCGCTAACTCTGCCATAAGAGTAGCCAGTATCAACACTCAATATTGCCCATTTAGACTTCAATTCAACCATTGTAACAGACGGACGCTTGGCAGATCAGTTTAATTTGAAACGGTAAACAGTGCAGTTGTTTTGTACCTAGGTGATTTATATTTTAATATGCATTATAATGAGTGACAGTCGGAAAAAGCTACGTGGTTCTCAATACCGGAAACATCTCTGATTGAAGTTCTGGCTGAAATGTAAATCTATTATCAGGCAGTACATTTCACTTGACGATATGTATCAGAGGAAGATCTGCATCTGAAGTCTGAGTAGTTTCCTAGATCATATATGTAACAGATAGCTCATCCCTATGTTAAAATCAGCAGTACTTTGAAGAGAACTACCGCCAGGATCGCCACCCATCCGCCGTAAACGAACACGAGATGGTAGTACAGTCGCTAATGCAATTCAAATGGGAATTATTACGGGACTCCTTATGTAACAACTAGATGGCAGCATAGTAAATCTGATAAAAGTTGTTACCGAGCTATCTGGGTATATAATGATCTAAGGTAGTGTAATATGTACAGTAGCTAGTCAGTGATGTATGCAATGAAGGGGGAAAGGAACTGTCACTCTACTCCATTATCTCCTGGCCTAGTTGCCTTATGAGTGACGCCTTGATGGTGTCACTTGTGGTGTCCAGACCTGTCTTCGGACAGTTGACTAAACAACAATATCGGAAACTCGCGAAAGACAAGGAAATAAAAAGAGGAAGTTTTGAGAAAAGTGCAAAAATAGATGTGCTATTTAAAAAACAAACACAACCAGCTTGTTCCAGTTCGAGTCCAGATACATCAGAGTGTAATAATGTGGCGAACAGTAGGTACCGAAAATAGTGGAGTGTGTGGTTTATCTGACAGTCAGGCGTTTCCGATATTAGAAACAGCAATAATGGCGCGGAATAAATTATTTCAAATGATCCAAATGACACATATTCGGCGAAATAAGAGGTGGAAATATTTTTCTCTGCCTAGAGGCGCCAAGTAGCTAGATTTGCCCCTGAATAGGTTCAGTCATAGTTCAGCAAGTTTATAATTCTCACCAAAAGAATTAGAGTTAGATTTGTAGTAGATTTTAAATTTAAAATAATAACACAGTATCGCAAGAAATTCATACACTACGGGCTACACGTATTGAGCTCAGAGTTCTTTGTTTCGAGCTCTAAATTTGAATGAAGAGACCGTAAGGACTGCTTGCAGGCTTAGTGGGCTTACTGCTTTACAGTTGGTCGGCTTCAAGCCCGCAATCTGCCCGTTCACATCTATCATCAATTACAGCCTACAAGGTAATCGAAAGTTTCAATGGCTAAATATGGATAAATGGAAATTATAAGACCGGTTAAAAGAGTAATTAATTACAACCTCAAAAGAAATCAAACATTGCAGCGTTCGAATATGTGCAAATGCAAGCTGTGAGATCTAGTAAAAGAGCAATTAATTACAACCTCCAAAGGAGTCGAAGATTGCAACGAACTAATATAGACTAACAGAACTACGAGATTCGTTAAAACAGCAATGAATACCAACTAGCAAGGAAAATGATTTCAACGACTGATTAAGAACACATTGTAACTTTTTTCCTTCACTACAGGCCTTCTGCATTAAGATCCGGATGCACCGCAGCATATTTCTTTTCATGTGGTTAAAATCCTCCGGTACTGAACTATTGTATGGTATGGAATGGATTATTGACATTGCAGGCTTTGAACCAGCGTCCGTTATAGGATCTTACACGCGCAGGATGCTCACTTCAGCCATTGTAACAACTAACAATAAATATACATAAATGAACCTACAGAGTGGCTCAGAATGATGTATACACTCTTCGAAATACCATTTCACAGCAAATAAATGAGATAGAATTACGATTTTTGCGGTTTATGATTTAGAAGGCAGTGGAAAGCAAGGGAACATGTTCATCTGTGTACGTCAGGGATGAGACGATATTAGCTCCCAATCACGGTAGAAGAGCTCGACCTTGATCACGAGCGCATAGCGCATCCACTACATAGCGTCACAACACAGACATCAGGACTGTACCTGCATATACATCGAATAAGGACAGTAATTATTACAATAACTTGCGTTACTAATTTTCTGGCTATGTAATAGGGCTAATTATTCAATTATTTAATATACGTGTACATATATAAACAAATCGCAAAGGAAAGGGGTTTTAAGAATAAAAAAGGGAAATAGGAATTGTCTGTAAACTATTTTCTTGTTAAAAGGAATTATTTATTATGTAAATATTTCACTTCATTGGTTAGGAGAAACTAATAGGGTCTACCTGCTCGACGTGTGTGATTTCTAACTACTTTTAAGCATTTGTTGAAAAAATAATAAGGACAATATTGATTGAAATAGAGTATATTGATTGTGTGATTGTGAAAATGTAGTCCTTACTCTCCAGTCATGATTATGTAATAAGTTTTCTTAGAGTGATTTGTGAGATGCACGTAACACGAAAAAACAAATTGATTAAATTATGCTACTGAAGAGCCATCGAAATTTTTGGGGTCAATCATTTAAGGGGATACGTATGATTTTTAAAACTTCCACAATTTTCGGCCAAATTTGTGAAATTTAGATTATATAAACAGATCTGTAATACAGTATAATCTGTACACAATTTGGTGCCATTAAGTCTAATAGTTTTGAAATTATATACTTTTTAAATATATGTTATATTGACATCACTAAAAAGGCTCCTTGCGTCAAAGTTTTCAAAATTTTTAGTTCATATTTGCTCAAAATCTTGAAAATAGTTATGAGAATAAGAATTAATTAGCTTTGGAGATCAGTCTAAATAGAGACAAACAATACATTTTTAAACTTTATGAATTTACCATTACAGCACATTTGATCTAAGTGCAATATGAATATTCCCCGAAGAAACTTAATACTAATATTTCATACAAATGTTAGTTAAATTTTATTTATGATCTTTGTGAGAAGTTCCAGACCAATATCACAATAACTGTTATGCAAGAAGCTTTTCATTCAGTAAACTGCTTAAAATTTTGAAGTCGAGAAAACAGCATCAAAAGAAAAATTCTCTCAACTAGCGCACCGCATGTATGACCATATATTAGCTATGGTTAAATCATTTAAAACAGTCTCAAATATAATTACGATTATAAAAACAAAAAAGTGGATTTCTTAATTTTTCAGCATTATTTCTTGTCTGGAATCAATTTCTCTCTTCTCCAGAATAATGTCTATATCTGTGTTGCGTTGTGTTTCGTACTGACGTTTGACATTTTTTTTTACAAATAATATAGTATATATTTTTCAATTATTAAACACTGTACTTCACCGCCATGTTCATTATATAAAAACTCAACTTTCTACTTATCATTAAAATCTGTATTGTAATCTCGCTTGCGATGTTATGGTCTGCAACGTTGTATGTGTTGTACACCCTTGTGCTTGAGGCAGAAAAGCTCCGCGCTTATGGAAAGAGCTTAAAAAAGCTCACGCTCAGAATTACTAGTAAACATCGCATAAACTGATGTACGTCAATGTTTCGTCCGGTTTTTAAT
This sequence comes from Periplaneta americana, assembly GCF_040183065.1. Taxonomy (NCBI): domain Eukaryota; kingdom Metazoa; phylum Arthropoda; class Insecta; order Blattodea; family Blattidae; genus Periplaneta; species Periplaneta americana. The sequence goes on from NC_091127.1 coordinate 121,331,652, forward strand.
TTCAGTATTGCCTTAGTAACCTTACCAAATTTTCACGAACTACTGGCAGAATTCGTAGCTGAATTTCTGTAAAGAAATAAAATTATTTAAATTAGAACTGAAATTGCGTATTTAGTATCTGAAAAAAAAAAAATATTGTAAAATTACGAAGTGTTTCTCAATCACATATGCATATTTCTTTCAGAAGTAAATATGTAATAAGATTTGTAAGAAGAAAATACTAGTAGATATAGAACATGTAGTTTCGCACAATAAAATGCATACAAACTAGTCGCAAATGTCATAACTCTAAAAAGGAAATAACTAGAATGTTATATTTAACACATATTTCGAATAAAAATTCACTGTATAACATACATCATACTGTCTCTTTAAGTTCCTAACATATTGCTACCTCTAAAGTCTTGGTTTTTCTGAACCGACGCATGCGAGTTGCAAGGTGCGAGGCCCGCCTCGCACAAATCCGGACTACACGAAAGATAGCAAGTGGTTTCCAGAACTGCGAGGTACAAAGAATCCAGTTACTCAATTCGTATAGCAGTATAAGATTATAGACAGAAAGAATATTAAATGCTATTATGATGACTGTAATGCGTATGATAGTGATGATTTAATAACGATTTTATAATAGCAATTTAAATTCCTTTCCTGTCGTGCTCCAAACAAAAAAGACATTTTACTGACTGTGCTAGAACTCCTGCTATATAATAAAATACAAATCGCTATCTGGAAAGGCAATGAAAATAAAACAAGACACGGTATAGATCAGGTAAACGAGTAGATTAACTTACACGCAATAGGACAAACACAAGAGATGTAATAAACAAAAAAAAAGCTCTTAAATCGAATATAAAAGTTAGTATGAAATTAGACACAACGTAACATAGGCACGCAAATGCAATAAACAGAACATCTGCTGTCTATCTGTCGGTGGAGACATCTGCAGAGATGACCTAAGTTTAGAGAAGTGAGCGGCAGGGGTTAAGGAACAGATAGAGAAAGAATGAAAACTGAGTTTTGTTCAAGTGTTTTGTTTGTTTCACATGTGTGAAGAAAATACCTTAATTCAATATTATTGTGTAGTAATCAACATAGGTAATTTTCTGTTCACTCACAATTTTAATTAATATTATGTTGAGCACATAAATTTCTGGAAAGGATATGAATTGATATTATTTGACAATAATAAAATTATTAGCGTGATTTAAAAAAAGCCTTGCTTAATGAGTTTATATCCTTCCGACCAATTACGTTGTGGTTAATGATTTTACATGCATATAGCATAATTATGTCATGGATAATTACTTTACTTGCATGGGATATGATTATATCCTGGTTAATAATTTTATATGCATACGTTTTATTATATCATTATTAATGGTTTTGGTGCATAAGACTAATATGTAGTGATTAATGATTCTGGTGCATAGATTACTATGTCATGATTAATGATTTTACAAGCATACGACTAATATATCGTGATTAATGATTTTACAAGAATACGACTAATATGTCGTGATTAATGATTTTACAAGAATACGACTAATATATCGTGATTAATGATTTTACAAGAATACGACTAATATGTCGTGATTAATGATTTACAAGAATACGACTAATATGTCGTGATTAATGATTTTATAGGCACATACAGTAGAGTCTCTTTAATCCGAACTACGCTAGTCCGAAAATCTGGTTAATTCGAACAAATTTTTTTTAGATAAAACCAAATTTATTGTTGTAATAGTACAAAGTAGCGAAAAGAAAAAATGTATAAATTCACTCAATTTCTTTTACTTAAAATATTATGAAAATAGTACATTCAAGGATACTTACAACAATTAGGGTGGTATTCATAGACATTTCGCAGCATGCGCTACGAGCGTACTAAGCTAGCCCCGGCTATCCATTGGTTACTAGTACAGAATTCAAATCATATCATATCGCTAACACGAGTTTATGAATACGAAAAACGTTGATAATCCACCGAAAACCCGCGCTAAAAATGTCTATGAATACGGCCCTTGGTGTTTTCTGTACATAACTGACACATCTGTCATGCTCATAAAATCAGTAGTTTTCTGCTGTAATGAAGTGAACCTGTTGGTTGGTTCTAAAAATAGCAACAGGGTACTCCCATCACCGTCTCTCAGCGCTCGTGAATAGCATGCATTGCATTACAGGAAATATTTCGGTTAATTCGAAAATCTTGTAATCCGAATAGGTCTTGGTCCCAATTAGTTCGGATTAACGAGACTCTACTGCAATTAATATGTCATGATTAATGATTTTACAAGCATAGACTAATATGTCGTGATTAATGACTTTCCAAGCATACGACTAATAAGTCGTGATTAATGATTTTCCAAGCATACGACTAATATGTCGTGATTAATGATTTTACGAGACTAATATGGCGTGATTAATGATTTTGCATGCATATGAGTAATTATATCTTGGTTAATGGCTTTACATGCATACGACTAATGTCTTCTTCAATGATCTTACATGCATATGACTAATTATGGCGTAGTTAAATATTTAATGCATACGACTAATTATGTTTTGGTTAATGTCTTTACATACATACTACTAATAAAGTTTTGCTTAATGACTTTACATGCATACGACTAATAATGTCTTGTTCAACGATCTTACATGCATAAGACTAATTATGTCGTAGTTATAGGGATCCAACAAGGAAAACTCAGTGCGCAGAAACCAGCGGGCGTGACTGTCTCGCGTAGATGCTCCCTTTCCCAGCATGCTCTCACGCCTACTGCAGGGAGGTAAAAGGGGTATAGCATGCGCAAAGCGAGGAGTTCGAGCTGAGTTTTGCTTGTAGAATACCTACTAAAAACCAACATGGTTATGACACGCATTGACATTCTTGTATGACTGCCCTTATTGTCAATTAATTAAAATACACGTGTAAGTTTCAAAATATATATATTTGCAAGTCTTCACACATGGAATAATGAAGTATAATATATTGGCATTTGTAAGATAACCATATTAATTTTAAAAATATTCAAGACAAATTATTACGAGACACACACCATAATACACACGTTCTGAATGGTTGAAATATGTGCATTATTGGGAAATAGAAATATGAATATAATAAATGTAATTAAATACTGTAATTTGCAACTCTTCACACTCATAATACATAATTACCTTAGTTTTATATGTTATTATTTTTATTCCTTTTATATCATGTTACTTCATTATTCCATGTGTGAAGACTTGCAAACATATATATTTTGTGCGAGATCGTGCGTATTTGCTTGGTTTCCGCACAAAACCAACCCGCGGTAAGTCTAAAATTCCACATTCAGTATTCCCAACCGAACACACATAACAATTTCCCTCTTCTTACCGCTTAAGTGACATATTCATTTTACTGCTTTAGGCTTTTAACATATTATTTTTAGAGACGCTCAATGTAGTAATAATTATAAATTGGAAACTTACCACTGCAATTTCACCTAAATTGCACTGTTAATTATTGTTTTTAAATACACTCAGGGACAAAAAAAAACGGACACTTCTATATTTGCTTGTATTTTGTTGCCAATTATTTCAAAATGAAACAAAACCCATTTAAACAAAATAATGTTTCATTTAGCACCTTATACGACAACATTTGAAAAAAAAATCTCTGATGAGAAAATTTACAAAAAATTACATAGGGCGTATAACTATGGCATTGTTTGGTCTAACTGTTTTTTCATTTTATGGTGCCTTAAACATTAAAAACTCTTTTTAGTAACGGGTATTACCCCCTCTGGCTTGAATAACTGCATCCATACGTCTTGGCATGCTCTTAATTTGGTTAGCAATGTCTTCTTGAGGAATAAGTTCCCATTCTTCGCCAAGTGCTCGCCTCAACTCTTGTAACTATTCTGGTCTCGGTCGTCTATTCTTAACACGCCCTCCCAGCATGTCCCACACGTGTTCAATTGGGTTCATGTCTGGACTCCTTGCTGGCCATGGAAGAACATGGATTCCCACTTCTTGGAGATAATCTCCGACCGCATGGGCAATATGCGGTCGTGCATTATCATGCATTAAAACAAAATTATCGCCTACAAATTGGCCAAATGGCACAACATGATCAGTCAAACATTCATTTATATACCTATCAGCTGTTAGTCTTCCATTTTCAACAAAAACCAACTCTATACGAGCATCCGTACACACTCCTGCCCAAACCATCACTCCACCACCTCCATACGGCACATTTTCGGAAATGCAACACTGTGAAAATCGTTCTCCCCTCCTTCTCCAAACTCTTTCACGTCCATCAGGTGAGCACAGATTGAAACGGGACTCATCGGTGAATAGAACACAGCTCCACTGTCCATTTCTCAATCCCTGTGATCATTTGCAAAACGCAGTCGTTCAACTCGATGCATCCTGAGAAGTCTGGGACCAGTTGCAGGTCTACTTGATATCAGTCCACTTGCTTTCAACCTCCTTCTAACTGTTTTGGCCGAAATTGGGCGTCCATGCATGTTAACAAATTGCTGGGCTACACTAGTAGCTGGCAGGTTGCGTTCCCTAAGAACACTCAACACCATATACCTGTCTTCATTTGGATTTGTAAGCTCTTGGGCGACCCGAACCTGGTCTTCTGGTATATTCTAGGGTCTCTCTATACCGTTTTATGGCATCATGGGTTGTGCTTCTAGCCATATTCATAACATTTGCAATGTAACGTACACTGCGTCCATCATCGTAAAGGGCTACAACTCGAGCTACATCTTCAGGTAGCATCTTGTTTTAAGGCAAATGTTACAACCCCACTTAAACTCAGAAAATGTAAAAATAAAGAAATAACGAATGATAACGATAATGAAGCACAAAATGGTTGAGACAAAATTGTTATAGCTGAGACTCCGAAAGCAAAATTGGAATATTTGGTTGCAATGGCTTGTTTATAAAACAAAAAACAATCAACAATGTATACACGTCTCCATAACAACAGATGGCTACCATAATATTGTATGAGGAGATAATATTTTGCAAAATACCAGCAAATATTAAAGTGTCCGGTTTTTTTTGTCCCTGAGTGTATTTGCAAAAATAAAGTAAACTCTACAGCTTCACTAAAGTTACTGCATTTCGTGATGCATGTAACATTAAGGAAGCCGTTTGTTTTAAGTTCGCATTTATAGACTGGGGGAAAAAAAGACAGACACATATCACGGCCTGCTGGAGTATAGTAAACACAGAAAACATTTTAAAGCAACAATGTTGAAGATAGATATTTTTGTTTTCCAAAATTACCGTCATTGAACAGAAACCAAGATGGAGATTTCATTGCAACTAATTAGAAATTCCTCTCTCAGGTATGTAATAAACGATCTTCGCACAAAATAATGTACGATACACGAGCGGTATGTTTTCTTTCAATTCTCGGAAAATAAAAAAGCTCAACTACGTTTCGCTTTTTCAAACTTTTCCTCGAACATGAAAACTTCAACATACCGCTCTTGTAACGCATATTACTATTGAAACTTACACGTGTATTTTAATTAATTGACAATAAGGGCAGTCATACAAGAATGTCAATGCGTATCATAACCATGTTGGTTTTTAGTATGTTTTATCTTGCATGCCACTAAATATGTTTTGTATTTGTAAAGATTATGTAGAGATTATTGATATTGCTGAAATGTACGTCGTATCTGATGATGTTGGCGTAGTCCAACGAAAACGTTCATACGTCTTTTAAATATGTAATGCAAAGGTTTAACACCTTAAACATATGCTGTGAAGTCAGTGACTGAAATAAATACTTTTAATATACAATACAGACTTCTCTGAAAACTATAAGAATGAATTGCAAAATAAGAAGAATAAGCTGAATAGGTCATAACAGGGATTTGTGGAGAGTAAGCACAAAATAAAGAATTGTCTAGTCTCTTCCAAGTTATGGACCTAGTGACACTAATAAGTTTGAAAAGTTTGTGACATGTCTAAAGAATACAGAATTATACGCATCCAAAAAAGTATTGGAAGGTAAACTATAGGGAAAAGGAATAGAGACAGATCAAGTACAAGATCCTTGGATGGAATTAGGTGTAATTTAAGAGAAATCGGTGCCATAAGATAGAAAATTAAAACTGAAGCTGAGGATAGGAAGACCAGGAATGATATCTGTAAGACAGACGAAGTTCTACAAGAAATGTAGTGTGAGTGAGAGAATAGTTTGGTCTACATCAAGCGTAGGAAGGTTTTATGTCACATGATAACAGAGATTGAAGGAACGTCAAAATTAGAGCATTAGTATAAGGCTGAATTCCATTCAGTGTAGTTCCAGATTAATTTGTTGCAATACAGCATACGTTAGAACATCGAATGTTATAAATTCACCTACAGAAATGAAATCGTGAGAAATTAAATACCTCTTTAATTTGGACCTAAATAATCTTATGTTTTGAGTTTGATTTTTTATATCTTTAGGGAGGTTATTAATAGGCTATTTTTACTGCTATATAAAGCACTCCTTTTTGAGTATCACGATAGATTTGCCGATGGAGAATGAAAGTCATTTTTGACAAATATTTATGCTATAAACTGTTGAATTATTTACAAAGTTTTCACAATTACATACGAGGAAGATTATTAATGAAAAAATATACTGACAAGCCTTGAGCATTATTTGTAGTTTTTTAAAAGGGGCCTAAACGGTTCTCTAGATTTGGTACCTACTATTATTTTAATTACTCTTTTTATAGTGGGAATATACTGTTACTATCCATAGAATTTCTCCAGAATATTATTCTAAAACTCATTACCGAGTGGAAGTATGTATAATATATTGTTTTTAAGGTATTGATACTTACTATTTCTTGCATAGATGTAATAGCAACATATGCTGAATTTAGTTTGGGGGTAATTTTTTAATATGATTTTTCCAATTTAACACATTATCTTCTAAATCAAGAAATTTGGTTCTTCTTGTTTATATTTGGGGCCTATTGTTAATTATTGAGAAGAATTGCCTCTATTGAAGACTGGCATGTATTGGAGTTACTGGCTGTAATTACTATATTTATGTCATCTCCAAATAAGTAATATGGGATGACCTATATCTTAATATTTGGGGGGGGGCAATATCATTTATGAACACTAGAAAAGTAGGAAACCTAATATTAACCCTTGTGGAATTCCATTATTAATAGTTCCCATGTCGAGGCAGATTGGTTATAATATTCATAGTACATAAAGTAAATTAACTGCAATAGAATTTAGCAAATACATTTTATTTTAATAATCAGATATGATTAATAACTAAATAGCTCACATATTCAAATTTTTCTCAATCCCGAACTCTTTTGCAGCGAATCTTTTTTAATGTATCTCCTCCCATTTCCCTCTCATTCATTCAACTAAATAGGTTATGAGTATAGAATTATATGTTTGCAAAATAGAAAATCAATTTTTTGCTATCCAAATATCTGTAGCAAACGTTCTGTGAAGTTCTGTAGCATAATTAGGAACCTATTGCATTATGGGTGTTATTTATCTCCCCGTTTTGAACGTGAAACAATTTCCTACTTCACCCAGGGAGAAATAAGAATGGTAACTGAAATTATTGAGACAATTTGGACTTATCTTTGTTTTTAATTAAATCCAATAAATATTTCACAAATTATTTTCTTAAAAATGGTGGTGCAGTCACTTAATTGTGGCATGACGTGTAACACATTTCCTATTAGCTTCACCCTTCTGAGAATTCTCGAAAAGTAATTTTCTCTATTTTATGGATCTGAAGCAAATTTTATTTTCTGGTTCCCTGTATTATTTATATACACCATCAGGCGTTTAGAGTTTTTACAGCATCGAAGCCACGACCAGTGCGCTGAAATGAATGCCCTGAAGTAGTATTTCCTACATACTATGTTAATTAATTTAATAGATGAAATAGTTTCAATGTTGCGATTCTGCTAACCACACCAATCAAACCATAAAATCAGTTCCTTCACAGAGTCATAATAATAATTTTTAAATACAGAATGCAACCTCGTAAGCCTCAGGCTCAGCACTTCAATCAGTCCGGAATGCACGTACTACATTGTTAAAATGTAATACGTGCATTCCGCACTTATACTGTATAACCACTAACCACAGTCACCTTTAGCAGAAAGTAATGCTTGTTAAAATATAGTATAGGAAAGAATTTTTCAAAATAAATAGTAGTGATTTCGGGTTTTTCTTCTTTTTGACATACATAAGCATGATCTGTTTGACCTAAGGAGTTCAATGTTACACATTGAGCTTTTTTTTTTTTTTTTTTGTCATTTTCTTATATACCTTTCATACGCAGAATTATTCAATGAACAATCCTCGAATGTTTAATTACAATTTATTATATGAGCCAATAATACATTATTGTTGTCAGTATAACATATATGCAGATGGTTTCAAATAGCAAATCATTGTCAGTCAGAATCCAGTAATATGTACTTCATTAGACGTTTTCTAAAATTCAGAATATTGCAGAAAGAGTAATTATTGTAAAGTCCCATGAATTCATAATATCAATTTAGAATTAATTAAATAAGCATCGGAATTAGTGAAAGTGGGACTTTTAGACCTCATCAGTCTTCGTTGGAAGACCTCAAATCCTCCTTGGATCAACATTTCAACAAGGCGGCGCTCCACCACATCATCACCATTATGTCACCAGTTTCCTTCATGGAAATGTTCCTCGTCGTTAGATTGGAAGAGGCAGACACAAAGCATGGCCACCAAGATCTCCTGTTCTGACTACGTTTGATTTCTTCGCCTAGGGTTTCACTAAGGATTTTGTGCGTCAACAACATTCAATCCAAAATTTGTTACAATTGAGACAACGCATCAGGTTAGCAATTGACGCATAATGTCTCAAATGTTACAAAACACTTGGAGAGAATTGGATTGTTTGGACATTTGCAGAACGAGAAGTGGTGCTCACACTGAGATATACTGAACTGTATGTGAAACTTTGAGAGTTATATATAACATCAGAACGAATTTTCAGTCAATTACTCTCATGGTTTTATTTCTTGATATCTCTAGCCCGCACACGGTGTATAAAGGATGATTCACGGGGATGTATCGCCACTTACGGAGCTTATTCCCGAAGACATTCTGAGCAAAAAATGTCATATAAACATGTGTAGTAATCTCAATATTTTCAGAGTTACACTAATTTAAGGGTAAAAGATTATTACAAATAGAGAATGAACTGTTCAGAAGTATCGTTTCTTTAATTGGCTAGTGTTCTGAAGCTAAAAATATGTTCTTTATTGCTTAGTACAGATTTTTTTTTTCAATTTTTAAGTAAAAATTACATCATTCTTACGCACTTGACACAAAAATTGTTACAAATCATACGACTTTAGGAATTTGATTCTTTACAGTTTAATTTTGCGTCTTAATGTACATTATTAAAGAATTTGCAAGAGTAGTGTGACTTGTAACAATTGTTATGGTAAATGCGTAAGAAAAATGTAAGTTTGTAGTTTAAAAAAAAACATCTGCACGAAGCAACTGAAATTCACAACACCTTTTTAGCTTCAGAATACTAGCTAATTAAAGAAATGATACTCCTGAACAGTTCATTCTTTATCTGTAATATTCTTTTACGCTTAAAACTAAAGAATAATGGTATTTTACAAACAATTTGTGTAACTCTGAAAATATTGAGATTAGTACATATTTTTATATGACTTTTTTGCTCAGAATGTCTTCGGAAATAAGCTCCGTAAGTGGCAGTTAATCCCAGTGAATCACTCTGTATAAGTGAAATTAGATGTTATCATAAAAACAAATAAATGGATTACAAATAAGATAAATATTAATCGTATTTTAAACTTGCACTATTCTGCATCATCTTCCGAGATAAATTGTTTGCGATCAGAAAGTCGGTAAGATGGTGCTCGTTTAACAGTAGCGCCTGTATATTTAATGACTTTCAGTAAGGTCTCAAATCCGTAGAAAATAAGTACAATTTACATCACACAGCCCTAAAAATCAAATATCATGAACAACCACACAAAATACTTTTGTTAAAATTGAGCTCGAGGTCAGTCTGGAGTGCTTGGAACCGTGTGAGCTGATGAGTTGGTGGAGACGGAACAACCGTAAGAATATAACCTCTGTCGTATTTCAAATCAAAGACTCATCCGTACATGTTGGATAATTAAACGACTGGAAGTAGTACAACGAGAAATATCTTTCCTACATTAACCAGCAGAATTAAATGTAAATTTTTCCAATCAAACTTTATCGTTACTCAATTTATTTCTGGTCATGAAAACTTCCAGTCATATTTAGTCAGATTTAATACCACGAATCACCCAAATAGTGAAAAGTGAAAATGTGATGAAGAAGACCAGACTGTTCCCTATCTACAGTACGATTATTTAGTCCTGACAGTCGCCGGCAATGTGCGCCTTGGTCAGGCAAGTCCATTTAGTTACGTTAAGGGGTGTTTGGGTTAGTCACTTCTCTTGCCTTCGGAGCGATCGGTTGTCACGGGTGCGGTAGAGCGGTATGTTTCTAGTACAGTTAAGTTGTACTGCATTCCTTTACCGACCGTTCGCCCTTATCTCTACTCCGGAGCTCTTCTCACTATTCCTATTACTTCCCCTCTTTCGCGTCGTCGTCGAGGTGTTAGGATTACATAATCGGTCTGTACTCATATTCGACTACGCCTCCATGGAAGAAAAAGACGCATCTTCTCCATCTATTTTAATCAGGAGAACAATCTGCAGAACAGCATATCACTAGTTAATTTTATTTTAACAATGCCACGACCTACGGCAAATTTTGTTAATTTTTAAGCACCATCTATTCTTCATGTAATTGTCCATAATTAGTGTCCACACCTGTGGAGTAACGGTCAGCGCGTCTGGCCACGAAACCAGGTGCCCCGGGTTCGATTCCCCGTCGGGGCAAGTTACCTGGTTGAGGTTTTTTCCGGGGTTTTCCCTCAACTCAATACGAGCAAATGCTGGGTAACTTTCGGTGCTGGACCCAGGATTCATTTCACCGGCATTATCACCTTCATTTCATTCAGACGCTAAATAACCTAGATGTTGATACAGCGTCGTAAAATAACCCAATAAAATTAAAAAATGCATAATTAGCATTATTTTACATGAATATTTTTAGGACTGCCAAACTACTGATAACACGTTGCCTCCGTTACCGGCGCTTAACAAAGCACCGGAGGAGCTGTTTCCGCTTCTAATGAGGAAATAATGTACTCACCTGTAGGCTACATTATACGCTGTAATTTGCACATACAGTCATTGTTTTCTGCAGAAATTTTAAATAGACCTTATTGCGATTTCTCCAGATTATGCTTAAAATAAAGTCTAATCAATTCATCATTATCAAAGACCAGTAGCAGTATTAATTCTTCTAGTTAACATTTTATGGTATCCATTCACTGTTGGAATTTTTTAATAAACAATTTTAAACTATTTTAGACTAGACTGGAAGCAATATCAAAATATTTACTTCTTTTATTTACACGGAAATTAATCTCTAAGAAACTTTTAAAGAAAAGTTTTCAATAAGAACAAAAACAGTCAATTACAGTACACAACAGGTTTCTTATTTAAACTGCCCACGATGTGGCCTAGCGTACAATTATGACCAAGATATTGGTAACAAATTACATGAATTTCAATCAACGTATGTTACAATAAAAAGAGCTTGAAACCTTCATACAATGTTAGCAACACTAGTAATTTACTGTATATGGAATAAATATGTAATTAAATAAAAACAAATGCCGAAAGAACTAGAATAAAAACTGCAAAAAATGAAATCTTCAAGAGCAGCAAAGGGGTGTACTTACCTACTGAGAAATACTTTATAATGCAGACTGGTTTGGAATTACATTGTGAGCTAAGAAGTGAAGACCTATCACAGGTTATAATACCGTTTAAGAGTAAAAAAGTGTCATTACAGGCTGAGGTAAGAACCGAAATCATTTGAAACGGATTATACAGAGTGATCCGTTTATTTATTTATTTAAGCTGGTAGAGATAAGGCCATCAGGCCTTCTCTTCCTCTCTACCAAGCGATTACAACTACAATATTAAGAGTTTGGGTATGAATAAATTAAAAACGCCGTAAAACATTTACTACTGAACTTTATTTGTTGAAACTTTGTGCATACAACACTGAAAGATGGGAGATTCCTCAGAGCTCAACATGGCCCCCATTGCGCACCCTGCACAACTCATAACGGTGATGCAAAGCACCCATGTCCGTTGTAACATAAGAGGGGTGATTTGTTGAAAATCTTGCGTAATTTTACTCTCAGATCATCAATTTTCCTGGGTTTCTGTGAATAGACAATGTCTTTAAGAAAACCCCACACGAAAAAGTCAGGAGGGGTTAGATCTGGAGAGTTTGGGGGCCAAGTAAAGAGATAGCAGCTTCTCGTACTGAGTTTCGCCTGCGACCTCCTGCATTTTGTTTTCTAATATAGAACCTGTTTGTACAAATGCTCGATACCACATTATGGAATCGTATTTAGGTACACTACGCGCACCATACTCACGTCGAAATTCCCTTTGAACTCTTTTAACACTCTCAAATTTAGCATACGAAAGAACACATTGTGCCCGCTGTTGATCTGTAGTAGCCATTTTAATCATCTACGATTTTTATTTGTTCTTTCAGATTATGCATTGTTGATTGTTTTATATATGGAGTACTTCCATCTTTTAATCATAATATAACCAGCAAGAAATTTTTCCTACTATAATAATAGCTTTATAATAATAAATTAATAATTGTTCATCACCGAAAATACTCTTCCAACTGGAAAAAAAATACCAGGAAGACAATGTGTGTAATCTATGACAAGACTCTTTGTAACTCATCCGTCAACTGACAGTTTTTTTTAGGAATATTCGAAACTAAAATTACCCGATTCTTTTGCATTTGTTTTTCTCTGTAATCTCTATGAAAAGAAATTGAAGAGAATGATGATATTAATTCACTTATTTGTCACTTTTTACCGGGACAATTCGTAGACCGAGCGAGCCGTATGGTCAGACTAGTCAAGAGTAATGTTTTTCATGTTACAGCGTTATAGTTTTTCTCTTTTGTATCTCTAAAGTAGTCGTCTTCTGCCAAAAAAAAGATATAGAATAACAGCCTACAGTAACAGCTAAAGGAACACGAATCGTAATATAATCTTGTGCTATAATGATAATTCGCACATGAACAGTTAGTTGTAGAAAACAAAAATATATTGGTCAACAGTGAAACAAGCGACACCACGACGTAGCTCAGTTGACTATGGCGTTTACCTGCCGATTTAGAGTTGCGCTCTGGCGCGGGTTCGATTCCCGCTTGGGCTGATCATCTGGTTGGTTTTTTTCCGAAGTTTTCCCCAACCGTAAAGAGAATCTTAAGTAATCTATGACGAATCCTCAGCCTCTCACTAAATACCATCCGCTATCACCAATTCCATCGGCGCTAAATAATAGAGTAGTCGATACAACGTCGTTAAATAACCAAGCAAAAAAGAATATAGCCTATATGCGACGGTGAGGACTTTTATATGGTTTTGGACGTCATGCAATCATTTCACAAGCAACAAATCATTCTAACATGTTACAAGTTGTAAGCACGCCATACGTCAATGGTAAACAAGATTTTACGCTCCTCTGCGGAGTCGTTGAACTGCAAAATATGGTGAAACAGCAAATGCAATCTTATTGTTAGACTTGTGAGAGTATACATCGCAAACACAACCAACAACATAGCATCACAATGTGCAAGGGTTACTGACTCACAAGATAAGATAGAGTCCAGATTTGGAAAGACAGAAAGGTTTCCGAATTATCATTTATGGTAATAAATAGTCTAATAGTATTAGTATACGAGCTCTCCCCCACCCCCAACACACAGACTATTCAAGCATATTATGGCATACCGCAAACTCAGAGTCCATAATACGGATTTTCAAATAATAAAGTTGTTGATATTGACCTTATAGTGGGGGCTTCTTACACGACCACAAAGAGAAACTTTAAATTAAATTAAATATGGTGACTTAGAATCCTCTGATTGAGGTTCTGGCTGATATGTATATCTATTATCAGGCTGTACATCTCACTTGCTGATGTGTAGGAAGAACAATTGTTTATATGCATCTGAAGTCTGATTAGTGTATTATGTAACTAGTCGGCGATGTATAGACTACCTAATTTAAATAAAACATTGCACCAGTACATATTCCTATCAAAAAGAAATCCTCTTACTTCTTCAGCTACGTTCTTATGAATTTATCATAGATATTATCACAAGATTTTTTAATTTTGACGACAAATTCACGACCGTGAAGCGCGATATTTAATTGAACTGATTCGCGAATAGGTGAGTGAGTGAGTGAGTGAGTGAGTGAGTTAGTGAGTGAGTGAGTGAGTGAGTGAGTGAGTGAGTGAGTGAGTGAGTGAGTGAGTGAGTGAGTGAGTGAGTGAATGAGTGAGTGAGTGTGAACAAATAAATTAATAAACAGATAAATAAATCTAAAATAAATCAATCATAAAATAAAGGTAATAACGCAACTATTATTGGATATGATATTTACATCATATCATATTCCATTCGCTAATAGGCCTACAGCTTCCGTAAGAAAAGGAATAAGTATATTTACTGTATTTAGAAATGCGACCAGAATTATCTATTGCTAACTACTGTAATAATTACATATGAATGACAGAAACAATGTAATAAATTAAGTATTCATTTTTATTATGATAACAATGAAATTTAAAATGTTGAAAATTTAATTTAACGTGCAGTACAATAAAATTATGAACTTAACATTCCATAAAAGTAAATTTATAGAAGGTATTTCATGCTGAGGAAATGTATTTTGATACATAATTTTTTGTTAAGAACTAGATGTCCCTCACTGATTTCTATGGACAGACTACAATTTCCATATACTTATGTAGCCTACCAAGCAGAAAAGAATTCCGAATCACGAATTATAATTTTATTAGAGTCCAGATTATATGTAATTACATATTCTGCTATATATATAGCTATAAGAAAACTTACAACGTCGGCGAATCACACCAAAGGGATCATTATTCGGAAGTTTTAAGTAACGTATTTTTACACATTTTGGTGCATAATAAATATTTTGATATAAGTTACGGTATATTACATATTTTGCATATTTTGACAGATTGTACTTTTTCTTTCACCAATTTTCCCTCGACTTAACTCGTAAGTTATACGTTTTAAAATTGCATATATATATATATATATATATATATATATATATATATATATATATATAAAGCTTGCCCTTCGTCTCTAACGCATAAAAATAATTTAATACTTACTTACTTACTTACTTACAAATGGCTTTTGAGGAACCCGAAGGTTCATTGCCGCCCTCACATAAGCCCGCCATCGATCCCTATCCTGTGCAAGATTAATCCACTCTCTATCATCATATCCCATCTCCCTCAAATCCATTTCAATATTATCCTCCCATCTATGTCTCAGTCTCCCCAAAGATCTTTTTCCCTCTGGCCTCCCAACTAATACCCTATACTTATGCATTTCTGGATTCGCCCATACGTGCTACATGCCCTGCCCATCTCAAACGTCTGGATCTATTGTTCCTAAAATAATTTAATAATTGAAAATAATAACTTATTCTGTCAAAAAAAATGGACATTCCTTTGTTATGCTAACTAGAGATGAACTAAACTAACTGCCGCTCTCGCCCGCTGTGTTCGCTGCATTTGTCTTTCGAGTCTCGGCTCGTCATCCTCGTGCGCTTCGAGTCTCGCTCGTCATTCTCGAAATAGCATTTGGTCGGCGTGGAAAGATTTCGTAACTTTGAATAACATACTGTACATCATTGAGATAAATAACATAAATGTTTAAATGAGACAAAAAGACAAAACAGAACAGTATCTTAGTTATCAAAATGTTCTGGTTATATTATATGACATTACTTATGGTTATATAAATAAAAAAACCAATTCTCAAATAAATTTGCATTTCTAAGAAACATAAAACATAACATTAATATCTTTTTACTTTAGATTACACGCTTGATCTTAAACATATGAAAAGAAAATTCCTAGTCTTTTAATAAAGGCCTAGTAATTAAATAAAGTATGGAAAACGCATAATTATACACTGAAAGGTAGAGATGTTTCAAATAGACTACTTGATTGTTTATACATATATAATAGTTGTCAAAGTAGATGAAAGTTCAGTCAGGTATAAACAACTGCTGACTTCGGGACTTCGGGAGATGATCAACATCGAGTCTCGGAAGACTCACAACCAGTCTTTACTCAAGGACGCGATCTAATACAATATTGTCGTGCGGGTTTTCGGCTATACGGGCGCTGTTAATCTCGTTTTCTCGATCGTTGTTCATCTCTAATGCTGACATTTTATGTATTCCTTATGAAATAACGGTAAAGTAGGAGAAAATATCAATGCGGAGGATGGGTCATTGTACTTCTACCGCGATGAAGGGCAGAGTGAAAATTACCCTGTGGGTATGACTATTTGGCACAAACACCCCCAATCAGTTGCTCTGAAAGAAAACAGTAGTTCTTTCAGTTTTCTTGAGAAGCTTATTCCGATATCAGGTGATACAGCTAGCTAGTCTCTTGCTATGGCACCAGTCCAAGTTAGCATCCAAGTTAAAAGATTGGATTTCAATTGACGATGCCTTTACTAGTGACGGAAAAATCGTGCTGTGCAAAGTGTGTGACAAACGCATTCAAAAACTGAACTTCATGTCACAAATAAAAATCGTGCTCCGTAAAAAACAAGTTCTTCTTACACAAGTGGTGCTGTTTCTTCTTCGTCTTCTACCAGTAAATGTAATAAAGATTTGTGCATGGCAATGATTGCTGCAAACATACCGTGGTACAAACTTGGAGTGGCAAAGTTTCAAGAAATACTACGCAAATACTGCAACTTCAATATTTCGGATGAATCAACACTTTGGAAAAATTATTTGAACTCCTGCTACACTAACACAATAAAAACAATTAGAGCTGAACTTCTTGATTCCTACGTATGGGGTTGCCGTTGACGAGATAATCATTGACTGCAGAAAATATGGAAGAATATTTAATTATTAACTACACCTCCAAAGAATAATTAAATGAGGTTGAATCGGATGTGCACCTGACATTTTTTATTAGTATGCAAAAATACACTTAATAAATCTTAGATTTTAAGTTATATACTTTTTATTTATTACCAGGCTTCGATCCTGGGCACAGAAACGCATGAAGTTCAGAACTCACGGACGATATAGTTGTGTTGGTCGAGTGGAGTGGGAGATGGAGCGCACCGTTACTTCGTTTCTCGACATGTAAACAGTCCGTCGCAGTACGGCACAAAATATATTTCACCCTGTACAGATGAAGTATATACAGTACATTCCTAGTGTAGACAATAAATGTCTACCATTAAAGTATTAACGTGAGTTGTAACCTTCAATCAGGTGTCCCTACGCCGAAGCCTGTCACACGTACCGCAGCCAAGCAGCAATACACACAACGGTAATGCACATTACGGACCCACCTGTGCTGTTGCAGTCACTCTTTCACACGGGTCATGACGTCAATTATAATCCGCGTACTCTAAACCTGATACTGGTTACTCTGTGTTTCTAAGCCGAAGCCCGTTTATTACATATTTTGCCATTTTTAGCTTCATATTTGTTATTTTCATATTACATAAAATGCGGGCTCTAGTGATACTATAAAAATGACAACTGAAAGTTAACAATATTGCAGTGATTGACTGGTTTAAATTAAATACATTCTCACACCCAGTTAGTGAATTGGTATATGAGTGAATTAGTCAAGCAAATGTTACGCTTTATTCAATATTTCTTATTAATTTTACGTGTAATAAAATATGGCTCTGCTAGACATACAATGCTTATTTCCTGGAAGTAATTATACTTTTAAGATTTTGGTTCAGTTGTGGTACGTGTATTTGCAACACATTTATTAGTTTGGTATTGCAATAAATCTACTCCATATTTCTTCATTTCCTAAATTTCTATAGTTTGAAATGCACACCAAATAAGTAGTGATAAAGTGATTTAAACAACAAATCGCTTTTAATCTCTGTATTTTGACACTAGCTACAATTAAGCACATTAATGCATTGTAACACCTGGGTTTCTTATAAAGACATCGGAGTCATCAATACCAATCTTGTTCTGCTGAACACCATGGAAACCTGAGTGAGGCTTTGCAGATAGGCTGGGTAGAATGACCCGAACAAATGAAGGGAGAAAAGCGTGTGCGTGATGCAGATTGCAGCTTATCTTCACACCGCGGCACAATATTCTATAGTAAGCAGTTCAAAGGGACGTGACCAACCGAAGAGTTATTGTGTTTAAATTACAACGTAACTCGTCCAACATATCGACACAAACATTACTTCACAGTCTGTACTCTCGAAACATCAACAGAAGAACCTACAGCTGACGAAGATTGTTTGGCGACAGCGGCACGTAGGTACGTTCTGTATTTCTTCATTTAGTGATATTTAAAAACAACAGGGACTAGTCGTAAGAAAACATTATGATACGAAGCAATACTAAAATAATAATGATAATTATGCTGATAATAATAGTAATAATAAAGAAGCCGAAGTAATTCGTAAAGTCTCCGTTTTCATGCAGGCAGCCCCTTAGTTAGGTGGTGTTACGTCCATGGACTCCCAAAAAAATGTGTGCCCCCCCTCCACCAAATTACTTAATGCAAATGTTTTACATTCAGCAGTCAAACTGTAAAAAATGTGGCATGTAAACAACAATTTAAGGGGGGAAGACAGGTGAAATTTTTTACATTTTCAATCAAGAATTGCATTTTCGTTTCTTTTTCGTAAAAAATAAATCAATGAACTCTTATTTACGGAAATGTTGAGCAAGCATCAGTGCTCTACAACGCTTGGAACCACAAAAATTACGTCTTATTTAAATGGCTGCATTCATGAATTTGAATTCCATGCAAACTTCACAAGCTGTTTTCTCACATCATTTTTTTCATCACATTTCGTCTCATTCAAATTTTTAAGTCTCTTACAATTTTATTATTTTTTATGCTAGGAACATGAAATTATTTCTTTATTTTCCATAGAATGTGGTTAACAGAATATAGTAGAAGTTTTTGATAAACTAAATACTTTCGAAATTAAAAATCAAACATATCTAGTCGACATTAAATTTTGAAATGTTGAAGTTCCATATTTTTATAAACTTTTCTCTCCATATATAGTTTCAAAATTCTGCATAATTCATTCTTTTCTCATCGCATCAGACTTGTAAAAAAAAAAGGAGTGAAGCAAGAATCCCAAATTTTATAAGAGGAGATAGATTTTTAAAATATGCATTTTTAAATTTGGATAATTCAAAAATAATTCATCTGATCATAATGAGACTTATATGCAAGAATACTTATAGGAAGAGGATGAAGTGTACGAAATATGAAGTCTCTACCTTAAAAATTGTAGAAAACAAAAATGTTATGTCTCATATTATGTTACCTATCTAAAGCAGACATCTGCGAAATAAGAAAATATCGAAAATTTATTTTCAGTACAATTTGTTTCTTTTATTCAAGACTTTTCCGCCCCTATGAATTTGTCGCCAATGTGGCCCACGCGTAAATAAGGACCTGCATACAGTTTCATATTTAGACCTTCGTGAGGCCTGAAGTTCAATTGTAGATATATGAAGGGTTCAGAGTCATAGTGAGCCAAGCGCCATATATTAAAAACGAAGAAAATAAGGGCTAAAATTAAGCGATTACTAAAATTTAATAAAAATATCTAGCAAGTAATATAAAGTATGAACATTAAAACTAAATGACATGTTAATCTTCATTAAACAATTATATTCAGTTAACTTTAAACCTTTCTTTCTCCGTTTTTAATAAATGGCGCTTGGCCCACTATGGCTCTGAATACGAATGTAAAAAAATACTTGTCTGAAAGCCTCAGATGAACCCGAAATTAGATCCATAGCAACATAAAAACGGTGTTGTGTTCGGTGTTCTTTAAATATTTCTGTACACATCGAATGATTTCCAGTATCTTCTTATCCTCATCGCAACTGCACGCCTGGACTTCGAGAGAGAGCACAACATTTTTATTCTTTGATACACAGTAGGATAGCATATCATTTCTTGACTATTTGAGTCCAAGTCCTGTTGAGAAACAGATGAAGTCATCATGAAAATTTCGGCTAAGAAGTCATATAAAGGAACAACATAATATATTTTGCAAATATCTGATAATTTCACAATGTCCCCAACTGCTTTATCTCTAAGTCAACGTACACGTACTGAAATAAGCCGCATCTAGTTGGTCAGTAAATACAAACAACTGCTGTCGGTAGCGTCTGTAGTCACGATCCACTGTGTCGGTTATTACATACGTTGCCTGTAGATATGAGATTACATTAAACACAAACATAAATGAATAAGACAATTTGTTTTGTTCGCCACCAAAGGAATTCAGACCAAAATTCACTAACTTTTACAGTTGTTCACTCGAAGAGATTGCTCAAAGTAATACATTAAGTTGAAAATTAGAAATCTACATATTTTTAGACAGCAATAATCCTAAAAGTAGATCTTTTAACATTAGACAAGCGAGTTAAAATTTGACTATTATACGGTAGCGTGCGAAAAGTAATTTTTTGCACAATCGTGTTTTTTGTTGCATTTACAGCTATTGTTGTTAAGCCTTGAAAGTTAGAATTCCCACACAGAAACTTGTTGCTAGGGAAACCATTCTTCATAACATAAAATTATACTGAAATAGATCCATTACAGTGCACTTATTGTTATTTAGTTACCGCTACAGTGCAGTTTTGCAAAGGCTTTGGAATAATATTGTTCTACATTTTCAATACAAAATAATATTGCATTTGCAGCTTTTAAAACATGATCGTGCAAAAAATGGTGTACAGTAAAAGTCGTGCATTACAGAATTTCGGAAACTGAAAAATTTGTTCTGCTCGTTTTTCAAACTTTTTCTCGATTTTGTAAAAAGCACTTCCCAACCTTGTATCGTAATACACTATTAACACTAGGTAAGCGTGTTAAAATTTGACTATTATATGGTAGTGTGCGAAAAGTACTTTTAACACTAGACAAGTATGTTAAAATTTTAGTATTATACTGTAGCGTGCGAAAAGTACCTTTAACACTAGTCAAGAGTATTAAAATTTAACTATTATACGGTATCGTACTAAACATACTTTTATACAATGCGTTAAATTTACAAGAGGACCACACATTGATGAGTACATAACATAAATTCGATTATGTGCATGGCTTCTTTGTAACGGTAATATACACTCCTATGTCATGTATACGGTATAATTTATTAACCAAGCAACAAGCAATTGTGGACAAATGCATTGAAACGGAGGGACACCATTTCCAATATATGCTGTAGCTGTCTATAGAGAACCCTCTTTAAATTGAACGCTCTGTATGTTACTAATATCTAAACTTCTGTTTTTTGTTGCGTTTTCCTTGGCAAACTAAACAATGGCTTTATGCTTAGTAGTGAATTAAATATTGTAATTCGTTATTTAAAATGTTAACCACTCTCTCCTCGACAACCAACACATTACCAAAAATAAAATTCACTTAACATTTCATTTATCACTTTTTCACATCCAGTGACTTATACATTACCAAGAACAGCCAGATAATTTGAAATTAAAAATTTCTTATATAGCCCACTCTTGTTCAGACACCAATGATGCATAAAATATCGTATGCAACGAGAGAGTAAATCGATTTTATTCCCTCTTGAAAATTAGCACCACCGGCTATTGGTAGGATGCTGAACATTCTATAAATTTAAATTATTATTAAGACAGTGTCAAACGTATTTTAACATTGACTTCCAATTATGTCGGCCGAGTGTCAATGTATCCCACACATATCGCATTGTAGGAATCGCAACCGATCAATAACGCGGTTCGAACAACCAGGCCTGCATTAAAAAATACTTTTTGGTTAAGAAACATACCAAAATTTAATAAAATGCTTCAACAACTGATTTCCTGATAACCATAATCGGTTTAGACTGCCATAGTTCTGAGTATAAATGGCCATAATATCGTGATCTTATATCCTCTCCGACTTGAACTTAAGGGGTTAGGTACAGCTTACAGCACTACAATTTTTGGAAATATTCAACATTTTTTTTCCTCCATTACTGTATCTTGTACAATAATGAAAATTGGTATGTGTAAAATACTGTCCTTCTGCTATATGAAAAAAATATCTTTACGATTAAAAAAAATATACATATATATATATATATATATATATATATATATATATATATATTGTTTTTCAAAATTCAAAATGTTGGTAGTTCACTGTGCAGTGATGAAGCGTTTTCTTCATAACTCATAAACTTGTTAACGTTTTCATGTTCTCTCTCTTTTATTTTATTTCTGAAACTCATGTTTACAATATCATGCTCGTTCAACTACATTCCTTAATAAATAATACTTTTTTTTAGAAGAAAATACTGATATTTGACCATTTTTAAACGAATTTATTTTTTATCAGACAATCTATCAAAGGTAGAGAAGTTATCTTGCATCATATTGTAGATATGACATGTATAAATACATACAAAAAATTTCATCACGGAATGTTGGATAGTTTTTGAGTTAGGCCAATGTGGGAAACGTTTCATCACTACACAGTGAACTGAATTTAAAAAAAAAAATGTCAATAATTTTTTTAAATTGTAAAAATATATTTTTTCATATAGCAGAAGGACAGTGTTTTACACATACTAAATTTTCATTATTGTACAAGATGCAGTAATGGAGGAAAAAAATGTTGAATATTTCCAAAATTTTCCTGCTGTAAGCTGTACCTAACCCCTTAATGTAAATCTGTGCTATATCGTAGAAGAACAATGTATGAAAAACACTCGTGTCAAAGAGGTAACTTTTACGAACTTGTATCATAAATAACTATTAACCACACCTACCAACTATTAATTTATTTTACTAGTTGGTTGCCAGTTTCAAGTCTGAAAAAAGTAGAAGACAAGATTTTGTCTAGACAAAATTTAGAAGGGACTGAGTTTGCCTATACATTTTTTTTTTGGCAGGGACTCACTTTACCTTCACATCATTTTTGGCAGGGACTCAGTTTTCGCATTTTTCACGATAGGGACTGACTTTAATAACCCCGCTCCTTCCATACGCCAAGAGACGAGACGTTTTGTTGCTGTGTAAGGAGTTAGGGACCGAAAATCTGCAGTCTGGTAATAAATGTGTCATTCGAGAAGAACGTTCAAACAACTCTAGGTGATGAAATAGCGCACAAACTACACATTTTTTGAGGATGTAAAAGCACATCCATAATAGAAAATTGATTCTCAAGAGTCACAAATGTTCATATTCTGTTTATTAACGTAGCTATTCAGGCAGAAATTAGCCTGATAGGAGAAACAAATGTGATCGAATAATGCAGAATTATGCTGTAATAACTGATTAAAAGATTCACAAAAGAAAACACGTTTTTGTTTGTCACTCCAGTTAGAGTTTGCTTCAATTGAACTTGTATGAAAATATTTGTAACTTTTTTTCAGATTCTTTTAAAGTGGATGATTGTTTAAAACCAAGTTTTTACGACAGGCGTCCGACAAATTTCCCAAGGCTACGAGTAAACGTTTGCTGTACGCGTGCAGGGTTTCAGGTGTTCCAATGAACTTTAGTCTGCCAACAACCTGCTTTTTTCCTTTTCGTTTTTTGTCCAAGATGGAATCTGCTTCTTCGAATTTCTCCACCAATATTTCAATTGTCTATGTCTTGGAACTTCCCTGTAATTAAATTTCACTTAAATTCAGGATGCCTAACGACAGTACTGCCAAATTAATAAAAACGTCTCACACAAAGCACGCTTTGCTCCACAGTGCATCAAATTTTTATTACTAGCAATAGTTGAATGTATCGCTGTGCTACAATTTCCACATAAAGTGACACAGGGTTTGAGAAAGTTCCTACGATTGCATGTAACGTCTATACAAGAATTAGAGTAAAGGATCAGGCCTACTTACAAATGGCTTTTAGGGAACCCGGAAGTTCATTGCCTCCCGCCATCGGCCCCTATCCTGAGCAAGATTAATCCAGTCTCTACCATCAAATCCTACCGCTCTCAAATCCATTTTAATGTTATCCTCCCATCTGCGTCTCGGCCTCCCCAAAGACCTTTTTCCCTTAGGTCTTCCAACTAACACTCTATATGCTTTTCTGGATTCACCCATATTTGCTACATGCCCCGCCCATCTTAAACGTCCTAATTTAATGTTCCTAATTACATTAGAATTACATGAAGAATACAATGCGTGCAGTTCTGCGTTGTATAACTTTCTCCATTCTGCTGTAACTTCATCCCTATTAGCTCCAAATATTTTCTAAAGCATCTCATTCTCAAACATACATGTTGACATTTTTATATTAAGTCAACTGCCATTTTTTCCTCTAATATTAGGCCTAATTGTTACCGTAACAGACGTATTCTGTAGGACCAAAAAATTAATATTTACGTAGATTCTTCGAGCAACAGTGCATATTACTACGGAATCCCGGCCACCAAGTCACTCAATTGAGTGCGCTCCTTGTATAATGGCAGTTGACTTAATATAAAAATATCAACATAGCCTACATGTCGAACTTGGAGTCAGGCCACAAAGGGAAAAACACTGGAGGAGAGGGATTCGATCCGTTGCTGTGGATTGAATTCGGCGTAGATCAATGTTTAGAGCGCTTTGTACGTAGAACTAAGGACCCGGGTTCGATCACCGTCGCCGGAGTGAGTTTTTCTTCTTTAATATTAATTGTTACCGTAACGGACGTATTCTGAAGGACCAAAAAATTAATATTTACGTAGATGAGAGGTAGACCTTAAACTGAGGGGATTCGATCCGGCATCGGAACTGGAATCCGGTGTGGCTTAGTGGATAAAACGTCAGCACGTAGAACTTAAAACCCGGGTTCGAATCTCGGTACCGGAGATAATTTTTCCCTGTCCTATCCATCCTTCATCATATGATAACGCAAAATTCCCACACGGAAATATCATATGTACTTCGCTACATCACAATAATATCTACTATTTTAGTTTCCAATTACTAATAAGATGTAATCATCGCGTAGCGGGATAACGAGCCGTCGTCCTCATATTGGTTGACAAAAATGTTCCTCTTAGCCTCCCCAACTGCATCTCCTAATTTGTCTAGTGTATTCTGAAGCGCACTGTATATAGTCTAAAATATGTACATACAGAGTAGAAGTAATATTAATATTCAGATTAACGGTGTCAATAGAGTACATAAAATATTTAAAAATCTATTATGCGTTTTGTAATTAAGTGCATGGTTAATAAGAAAATTTGGCTGAAAACCTGCGTAGTTTGGCAACAGCGCATGGCCGACTCACCTGCGAAGAGACAGACGTACTCGGTCTGAATATCATCGTTCCTTTCCTTAGTCGCCGCAGGAAATAAGATAAGCGTTAATTGTTTACTTAATTTGCAAGATAACAGTTCATTTTATTTAAAAACTGCAAAGGGATAATCCATTCCTTATCAGTTCCTCTAATGATCATTAAAAATCATAATCGTACGGATAGTAATTATGGAGTAAAACAGTATTAACATTTATAGAAAAATTATTTTTTTATTTGTAAATAATACAGTATTACAATTTTTTGTTGTACTCTATCCAAGTATAAGGGTGCAGTAGTACATCAGTTATTCATAGATTTCAAAAAGGCGTATGACTCGGTTAAGAGAGAAGTTTTATATAATATTCTTATTGAATTAGGTATTCCCAAGAAACTAGTTCGATTAATTAAAATGTGTCTCAGTGAAACTTACAGCAGAGTCCATATAGGCCAGTTTCTATCTGATGCTTTTACAACTCACTGCGGGCTAAAGCAGGGAGATGCACTATCACCTTTACTTTTTAACTTCGCTCTAGAATATATCATTAGGAAAGTTCAGGATAACACAGAGGGTTTGGAATTGAACGGGTTACATCAGCTTCTTGTCTATGCGGATAACGTGAATATGTCAGGAGAAAATCCACAAACGATTAGGGAAAACGCGGAAATTCTACTTGAAGCAAGTAAAGCGATAGGATTAGAAGTAAATCCCGAAAAGACTAAGTATATGATTATGTCTCGTGACCAGAATATTGTACGAAATGGAAATATAAAAATTGGAGATTTATCCTTCGACGAGGTGGAAAAATTCAAATATCTTGGAGCAACAGTAACAAATATAAATGACACTCGGGAGGAAATTAATCGCAGAATAAATATGGGAAATGCGTGTTATTATTCGGTTGAGAAGCTTTAGTCATCTAGTCTGTTGTCAAAAAATCTGAAAGTTAGAATTTATAAAACAGTTATATTATTGGCTGTGAAACTTGGACTCTCACTTTGAGAGAGGAATAGAGATTAAGGGTGTTTGAGAATAAGGTTGTTAGGAAAATATCTGGGGCTAAGAGGGATGAAGTTGCAAGAGAATGGAGAAAGTTACACAACGCAGAGCTGCACGCATTTTATTCTTCACCTGACATAATTAGGAACATTAAATCCAGACGTTTGAGTTGGGCAGAACATGTAGCACGTATGGGCGAATCCAGAAATGCATATAGAGTGTTAGTTGGGAGGCCGGAGGTAAAAATACCTTTGGGGAGGCCGAGACGTAGATGGGAAGATAATATGAAAATGGATTTGAGGGAGGTGGGATATGATGGTAGAGACTGGATTAATTTTGCTCAGGATAGGGACCAATGGCGGGCTTATGTGAGGGCGGCAATGAACCTCCGGGTTCCTTGAAAGCCAGTAAGTAAGTCTACCCAAGTAATAAGCTATTAAAATCTGAACAATTATATTACTTCTATCCTTATATACACTTTATACAGTATGTTAATTAATTCGGAATATTGCTAATAACTTTTTATATATTCATTTTATAAAAATAGCCTATACCGAGAACAAAAAGTTGTTGGAGATGTCAAACTAAAACTTATGGCTGTGGTCTCACAAAAGTATTGATTCGTGTACAGAGTATGGGGGGGGGGACTTTTTTTTAGTAGCACCCTAGGCTATATTAAATTTTACGTATTTGAAATCTTCATTCAACTTTACATACAAACAGAAGTTTGACTCAGCATAAATTATGAATACTGCCTTGTAAATATTATGTTCACATTTCCGTCTATGAAAAATGCACCAATTTTGCTGCTCACCACTAAACACCTGCCCAAACATTGACTTTTTGTGGATGCTGTATATGTGCTTCTGCCATCCAATAGGGGTTGTGAGGAGACCAATACCGACAATTAAGGCGATTGACGGTGCCATGTCGAGAGAAAGTTGCTTCATCACTTCTCAAAATGTGGGTTCTAATCTATCATCCCAATCATTGTTTCACAGAATTCATTCCTTCTATCAAAATCCTCATTTAACTCTTGCACAAGATGAATTTTATATGGATGCCATTTCTGTGATTTCAACAATTTCCATACTGATACATGACTGACATATTCAAGTGCCACCTGTCTAGTTGATTTATGAGGATCTTCTTCACCATATCAAGGACATTTTCATCACCTGTAATTGTTTTAGGTCTTCCATCTTTTGGTTTATTCTTGACACTTCCTGTTTCATTAATTTTTTTACTACTTTTGAAACTGTTGCCTGTGTTATGTTTTTATTTGATTAAATTATATACCTCTTGCTGATTTCTCTTTCTGGCACCATAACCAACCATCATTAGAATTTCTATCCTTTCTCTTTCGGAAAGCATTGCTTTGATGAACAGTTTTAAAATCAGGAATTAAAAGGAGTCATTGTTGATTTATGTTATGTTTTGTTTTCTTTATTTTGTGTTACATATCAAAGCATTTGAAACAACCATAATTTTAAACATTCTCTGAAACAGTTATGTTATTGTTTTGTTTGTTTCATGGCCTACTCCATATGAATACACACATTTATTTTGTGTTACATTATTATCAAAGCATTTGGAAGAACCATAACGTTTACAAGAGAGTATTCATCATTTATGCTCAGCTAAACTTCTATTTGTATGTAAAAATTGAATGGAGATTTCAAATCTGTAAAATTTAATATAGGTGCCATTTTAAAAAGTGTTAGTTTTAGCCACACCCTGTACACGAATCAATACTTTTGTGAGACCACAGCCGTAAGTTTTAGTTAGATATCTCGAACAACTTTTGTTTTTGGTATTTTTTCATAAAGTGAATATATAAAGAGTTATTGGCAATAGTCCATACTTAATTAACACACTGTATATGTGTAATACAGCAAGTGATCATTATATTTTCAGGTAATTAAAAGTGAAAAAAGCTTAACTACTTCAGAAATTGGCAGTTTCCAATTAATATTTATAGTTCTAAAGTACGGTGCCACGATGACCTCGCAAGCGATCGCGTTTCTACCAAGTTTCGTAAAAATCGGCCAGTTAAAAAGTTAATAGCTGTATTCTGGCGTACTTTTGTTTCTTAGTAGGCAAGCAGATGTAACAAAAACGTATTTCACGCAAGTGTATGTAGCAAACTTGCTTAAATCCATACGGTTATCCTACTTCTTATCGTAATGTTTCCTTTTAATTCACTTCGGCACGCCACTCGTACCCTCCAGGCTCGAGTAATGATTTTTTTTCTGCAGTTAACTCCTGCCGCTACGTTTGTAGAAAAGATTGTCGGGTTGAAGCAGTGAGGAATGTGGCAATTGGCTTAGGTAACAACAAGCACATCAATCTCGGTGGTCGGGTTAGTGCCGCGTTTGTCATTAAATCTTAAGTTCGCAAGTTCAAATCCTGCTCATGTCCTCATATGTGACTCTAACCCAGTAGTGTCAGAGTTGTAAGCTCCGAAACTGGTTGTGGTGCTAGAGACGTCCAGTCGGAGCGTGAACTTTCTTATGTCTGTGGAGCTTGCAACGAGTTATAGTGGAGCGCTCCGCTCCGTTTAGGCTGTGTCTGACAACGCTGCTCTAACCTCTCGGTAACAAATCTAGAAGATTCGTAATATATTTCCAATAGGAAAGCGGAAATTTATCTCCCTCCCATATGGAGTAAATGCAATTAATTCTTTCGTTATTGTAGACCCTCTGTTAATTCTTGCATTAGTCATGTGCTATTTTAAACACACGACTTAAAATTCTCGCTACTTCTGTAAATATCTGAATACATCTATTCAGCAGAGAAAAGGTCACAGTATAAGGGATTAGTAAAAAGTATGAAACAATGCTTGTAACTTTAGTTCTAATTTTATGGAGAAACTATTTATTTTATTTTAATAGGTTATTTTACGACGCTTTATCAACAGCTTAGGTTATTTAGCGTCTGAATGAGATGAAGGTGATAATGCCGGTGAAATGAGTCCGGGGTCCAGCACCGAAAGTTACCCAGCATTTGCTCATCTTGGGTTGAGGGAAAACCCCGGAAAAAACCTCAACCAGGTAACTTGCCCCGACCGGGAATCGAACCCGGGCCACCTGGTTTCGCGGCCAGACGCGCTGACCGTTACTCCACAGGTGTGGACGAAACTATTTATACAAAAGTTGTAGGCTATCAAAGAAGGAATATTTTTAACATATTTTCAAATACTATACTTTTCACTTATAAAGAATGTGCCAATGAGTTTGTTTTTTTAAATGGCACCATGTATTTATTTCCCCATTTTGGATTCTTCAAGTCTCAGTACGTACAAAATCATTTTTTTTCTTGCCATTTATAAACTATTGTTTTTTTTAATTACATCTTTTGATGACAATGTATATGTACTGAATAAAGGGAAATTTGAATTCTTCAGTACATGAATTTGAGGAGGCTTTGGATTAAACAATTACACACAAAAGCTAATAGAAAATTAGAAATAAGACAGTTACAAACATTGTTTCATATTTTTTACTCACCTCGTATACTGTGAACTTTTCGCTGCTGAATAGGAGTATTCAGATATTTACACAAATAGCGAGAATTTCAAGTCGTATGTTTAACATAGGACATGACTACTCCAAGAAATAACAGAGGATCTACAATAACATAAGAATTAATTGCATTTATTCCATATGGGAGGGAGATAAATTTCCGCTTCCCTGTATAAACAAAATAACAACAATCTGTTCCATACTTTTTACTCACCCTATATAAACAAAATAACAACAATTCGCTACACAAAATAGGGCAATCATTTGTAGGGGTGAGAATGATCTAGTCATAAGCCACACAGACAAAATTTTACAGAAGAGCATATTAAAGGTTTAGAGTTCAATGCTATTAGGTGTGGTATCATAATTTCTTCGGCGTATACCTCCATCATTTGTTGAGTAATTTTTATAACTTATTATTTTAATAGCAGCTTCCCCATATGTGTAAGAAATGAACTCGCACAAAAAAAAAAAAAAACATTTTTGTTAAAAGTCTGGCTTTGGATTTACCCCTTCATTTCACAAAGCGACAACAAGTTGCACTAGGACAGAAAAATGTTGACGATTTATCAAATTCGCATAATAGGTCCGTCACCCCCAGTGGTTTAGGGGTAAAGTGTTCTCCCCTAGACTCAAGGGTTGCGGGTCCAAGACCGGCTGGGGTCGACGGGTTTTTCGGGACCCAAAAATGCATAGAGATGGACTTTTAAGCCATATGCCCCGTGTTGGAGTTTCCCAAGACGTTGAAGACCTCAAAACCTATTAGAGCCTCTTGACCAAATTTCTATTTTCTCGCGTCCTAGTAACACCTTAGTTGCACACTGTGTGACGTTTGAGACGATGAGCTGACCATTTGTCCATCTGTCCCTATTAGCAAATAACTATAACTGAATTCCTTGTAGGTGCTGAAACCTCCACCAGGGGACACTTACGTTCCGGCATCGGAACAATGAGTCAAATACATACATACATACATACATACATACATACATACATACATACATACATACATACATACATACATACATACATACATACATACATAAATACTCGTACATACATACATTAAATATATACATACATTAAATACATACATACATACATACATACATACATTAAATACATACATACATACATACATACATACATACATACATACATACATACATACATACATACATACATACATACATACATACATACATACTAGTGTCGTGCATTACAAGCGCTATGTTCGGTTGAAGTTTGTCGAGTATGGCGAAGTTCGATATTCGCTAATGTTCGCTCTGCAAAACGAGACTTGCCGTATTTCTTCCATCTTGTTATAAAATATTCGCTGTCCTTCACTCAAGTTTTATTCGCTTAAGAATTTTAGCACATATCTTGCGATAAATTTTTCATATGAAATATGACTCAGTTTTTAATGTCTTGGTTGCCTCTTTTATGTTCGAACATTGCAAAAAAAACACACACATACACAAACACACGCCCTGGATCCGACATATACGAGGGACGGTCATAAAATATGTTACGGCAAGGAAGACGACTAGAGGCACAGTTTGCTTTGCAGGACAAGCGCACGTCCTTGTAGTCTAGTCGTATAAATAAAACATTGAAGACAACATTCCGAATCAATGCTTCAGTAGACCTTTCATTCGTAGAAAATGTACGTACAGACAGAAAACGAAAAACACAAGTAATTCACAGATGAAGTGAAACTTATTATCTGAAACCAAAGTTCGCCTACATAATTCCCATTAGCTGTAATTTCAGCAAACGAAAGTGTGAATTCAGTAAAGAACGTTGTTATTAGAAACGAATTTTTATATTAGGCCATAATATAAAAAGGATTATGTTCTGTTTTCACACTGCTCTTTTATTTGGACATCCATCTTCAATAAACAATTATTGTAACAATGAAAATTATTGCATTTGTTCGATTGTTACGATCTTTTGTTTCCTTCAGTGCCTCAAACTTACGGAAGCAAAACTTTGAGAGATTTATTTTCATCTGGCACCAATATTACATTTCTGGCTCTACAATATTTATTAAAAAATATATATAATCATCTGAAATCTCACCATGACTTTCGGGACAGTATATTATGCCATATTTTTATATTAATGCATAAAATTACCAACTAAAAGTCATGATTTTATTTTAATGGCATAACTTGTGCCATAAAGTTAATATTATTAAAAGATTTGCGTTGCAATAATATATAATTTATCCATGACCATAACAAAAAACATGCGTTTACTAAATACTTTTGCGTTTGTAAAGTAGGCTTTTATTCAACAGTACTTTATTCCACTACTGAGATAAAGACTTTACCTCACAGTTTGAACTTTATCTCACAGTTCATTAATATTTTCCTAGTACCCGGGCACACACGTATACTTTTCCATTCAACTATTACTCAAGAAGTTAATATATTAGTTACTAGATGTCACTACCTCTACTTCTTTATTACCATTTCTTAAATCTCCATACACTCAATCTCCTTCTCCTTTCTCTATCTACCACTACTACTACATCGTAATTTGTGCATTGCATCCATATCTAATATGTTTTTTTTTTTTTAATTTTGTAATAATTTACCATTTGGGATGCGAGGAGACTTGAACCTGCGAAGTTGGGTTTATAGGATTTAATAACTTTAATAACACGCCTTAGTCAACTGAGCTAAACGATGATTAATTATGTTTTAATATTCCTCTTAAGTTTACAGAATAAAATGTGAAATTATTTTAATCACATTAGTCCCGTGAACAGTTCTATACTTCAAAAAGATGAAAATACATGTTTAAAATGAAAAAAAAATATTACAATTATATAATTAATTATAATTTATTTCGCTAACGCCTTAGATGGTATTCTTTACTATTCACGACGTCCTACATCATGACCTACTAGTACGTGTATCAATTCTAAAATCCATGCCATGATATCTGATTTTATGAGGACTTATTTTCAACATATTTCTTTCATAACACAAAATTGTTTATTATGGTCATGGATAAAATTATGTATGGTACTTGTGAGCGTGATCTTCATTGCGCTCGTGTAATTTAAGCACTCGGCACTTACCTCACAAGTACCATAATAGTAATATGCGTTACAAGAGCGGTATGTTGAAGTTTTCATGTTCGAGGAAAAGTTTTAAAAAGCGAAACGTTGTTGAGCTTTTTTAATTTCCGAGAATTGAAAGAAAACATACCGCTCGTGTATCGTACATTATTTTGTGCGAAGATCGTTTATTACATACCTGAAAGAGGAATTTCTAATTAGTTGCAATGAAATCTCCATCTTGGTTTCTGTTCAATGACGGCAAATTTCCAAAACAAAAATATCTATCTTCAACATTGTTGCTTTAAAATGTTTTCTGTGTTTACTATATTCCAGCAGGCCGTGATATACGTCTGTCTTTTTCTTCCCCCGTCTATGTTGAGTCTGGAATCTTGTTCATTTTTTCACGGCTTCTTTAATGTTACTTGCATCACGAATGCAGTAACTTTAGTGGAGTTGTAGAGTTTACTTAATTTTTGCAAATATTTAAAAACAATAATTAACAGTGCAATTTAGGTGAAATTGCAGTGGTAAGTTTCCAATTTATAATTATTACTATAATGAACGTCTCTAAAAATAATGTTAAAAGCCTAAACCAGTAAAATCAATATGTCACTTAAGCGGTAAGAAGAGTGAAATTGTTATGTGTGTTAGGTTGGGAATACTGAATGTGGAATTTTAGACTTTCCGCGGATTGGTTTTGTGCGGAAACCAAGCAAATACGCACGATCTCGCACAAATAACTATTAATACATCATTTTTGTCATAGCAACCCCTTTCTCCATGTACCATATCAAATTACCTATCATGACAAATTTAATGTTATTTCTTTATTAATTTTTTTATAATGTTGTACAAAAAATAATAATACGAAACACGTTCATAATATTATACAATTATTGCATTCGTCAAAAAAAAAAAAAAAAAGGAAACTCGTTTAGCTCTTACGACACATTGCAATAAAGTATAACATAAATTTTGTTTCATAATATACTAATATTACAAAATCAATAAGCATACGAACACACGCACACAAAAAGACACATGCATACACATATATACTAAAACACACACATACAACGCTGCTTGAGCGCAAATGGTTCGTGTTGTTCTGGGCGATTAAATAGCCGCGACCTCCATGAGCCAAGTAGCATGAAAAGAGGTAAACAGCTGCAAGTCGATTTTTTCTCATTAAGAACAAAATACGAAACTAACCAAAATATGCAGAAATTACGCAAAATAAGCATGAACATGCATGCATTTGCCCTGAAATATGCAAATTATACATTTTTTTTCTGTCTCAATTTATGTAGTTTTGTTTGAAACGGATATCACCTGGGTTGTAGGCAAATATGACATTCTGATGAGAACGTGTATTTGCATAAATTTCCTAAATGTAATCATTGCATTGAACGCCATTTTTTTAGGTAAGGAGGGATGTTAAATACATAATTACCATTATATTGCCAATGCAGTTGCTAGGAAGGATTTTATTAGGTACTTTGGTTTCCTTTATCGTTTCAATTCTATAATTGCTCCATTACCACCATTTTATCATTTTATTGTCACTTAATAGGCCATGTGGCTTAAAGGGGTCGTCAAACAAGTAGATAGCGTCATACAAGCATTTCTGTTCTTACAGCTCATTTAATCAGAGCTTTGTATTGAAATTCCTGCCCTCAGACAAAGTGGAATTCCTTGCAGACTCGAGTCCCGTCTGCGCAGGCGCATTAGAGCAAGGCCTTGTCCAGCACCTGCCTGAGGATCCTGGTGCACTTTATTGCATAACTGAACCCGACATCTCCGGTTCGAAGACCAGGAGGAATGCCCACACGCGTCGACTTGTTAATGTTTCTATAAGGGGAGAAAATAAATTTCTCTCAGAAATAAAAATAGAAAAGGTCTCCGACGCATGTCAGAGCGGCTACAGCCATTGTTACCAGCAGGGGTGCACAAAACGTTAAGCAACGACTGAGATATAACTCCCTTCTATTTATCTCATGCAGTGCTGGTTTTCCATACTACAGATCCGATGAGTTCGAGTGCTACTTGAAGGGTTTAGAGCCCTAGTGGGCCAAGCGCCATATATTAAAAAAACGGAGAAAACAAGGGTTAAAACTAGGTGATTATCAGGACTTAATTAAAAATATAGCTAATAATATAAAGTATGGACATTAAAACTAAATTATATGTCAATCTTCATAAAACTATGGTATCCACTTAACTTTAATCCTTGCTTTCTCCGTTTTTAATAGATGGCGCTTGGCCCACTCTGAACCCTTCATTTGTAGTAAACGAAAACGGTGTTCGGGCAAGCTTCTTCGAGGCACACCTTTTTCCATATAATTTCATCAGACTAGTTGAGTGGCTAGACCCTAGAGTAACAACATTTTATTCGACATCCGAGTTCATTTCCAGGCAAGTCCATTTCAATTTATGGGGGAAAAGACTTGGCTCAGACAGATTTTCTACAGAAACGAACTCTTCCTGTAGAGGAAGAACCCATGATTTTTATGTTCGTCCTCCACCTCTAATTAGAGTGTGCGAGACGTGACACTGGTGATGGGTAATTCGCGAATGGATTATATTGAATACACTTGAACTACATTGGAACTTCAATTTTAGACAGGGAAAATGTCTTGTTTATCCTTTCCTTATAAGGCAGTAGGGGTTGGGGAGTGAGTGAACAGTGAGGTATTCTTGTACAGTTGTCTCTTGGTAGTAGTCGGGTGTTTCGTATTGAGCTCAACCACGCTTAAAAGAAAAAAAGAAATTCCTACTTGATGAAAACTAAATTCGCTATAATAGAGATACTAAAGAAAGGTGAAAGTGTGGCAAGTTTAGCTATAGAACTGTCAATACCAGGGAGTATATTAGCGAAGTGAAAGAGGAGTATTACTGGAACAGTGATTAACTATTTCCAGTTAAATTCTTGAAAATATAAAAAAACAGTAGAGAGACCAACTATGAACAATCGACAGATTATGCTCTTTCTTTGCTCTCTCAAAAGGACCATTAATTCTCTAGAGTGCAGAGTTCTGCCATGAAAAAGATGTCACAAAAGCTTAAATTGTTTCATTAATCGTTTGGATTTAACCCAGGCATATCGGTGCACAATTTTGTGATTAGAAGTTGTGCACCGCCATCTCTCCTAGTCCCGAGGTAGAAATTCTACATGAAAATTTCTGACCTCGCCGGAATCGGCTACCACAGAACTAACTCGGAAGACGGTATATGAATGCAAAACCACAATAATGACTATGCAGAAGATGAAGGCATATCGGGGATGAATAAATTGGAGATGACTAACTTTTATTGCGTTAATTTTTTCATAAATATAAGTTTAAAAGCATATATTTCCAACTTCTCAAATTTAGAAGTAGAGACAATATATATTGAAAGTGATCACAGATAATGGGAAGTGACTGTACAGTATTCTGCAATCGTCTTTTAACCAAAACAAAAACTTCAATTAGGCAGTACCTGTTATCATCCATATAACCTAATGGTACAGTACTTACCTTTAGGTAACTCGCACCCTCGGTTTCGTTTTCCGACAGAAACGGGGAGATTTATCTCCCTCCTATTCTAAGGTTACCAGATTTTTTCACAATTTTCGGAGACGCCCATCTACATAAAAAACTACTACTTTCGACATTTCTCTTTTTTTGCTGTTCACTTAAATTGCTTTCACACACTTTAAAGAATTAAAATATTCATTCCATTTACATACTAATATATTCATTATATTCATTCTGCTTAACTAGACTACTACTTAAACTAAAGGTATTTTTCAGATCTGTGAATTTTTAAACAGGTCTTCTCTGGATCCCAATTTTGCTTGTAACAGTTCACGTTGAAGTTGGTTAAGAAAGCAATTATGACTCGAATAGTTTATAAACCCATTTAGGATTTTTGGGATGTCCACAGCATATTCACTGAGGGAAGAAAAACAAACTCTCTCCACTGAAACATTACTTCCAGGAAGACATAGAGATAGTTTAATCAACTTCTGGAGTTGTGCACAAAGATTTATTTTCTCAGAGAAAAATTAACAAATTTCACTTGATTTGATTTGAAGCAGAGTATGGCATTTCCTTCATTCCACTTTGTTATTTTGTCTGCAATCTCAAATTTCTTCAAGCAAAAAATTTCGTCAAGTAAGTCATATTCATCACATCAAGTTCACCTAGATATGAACGAAAATAACAGTCTCGTCAAATCTTTCTCTTTCTAGAGGAGATCTCAGCAATATGCATTCCATAGTTACCCTATCTTGTGAATGAATTCACCAGACACAGATATTCAACAGCATTTTCATAAAATGTTAATAATACAACACGAATTTTGCTCAGACTTAAAACAATGTGTCCCTTATAGTTTATGATGTTCGCCGAATTCGAAAATGCATCTCTTTTCTTCGTATCACGTAAGGTTTTTAAGATGTACTATGATTTCACTTTTCGATAAGCGCTCCCCCAGGAAACATCTGGCGCGGGTTGGGGTATAAACCAAAACAAAAGCTAATACATTTTATGAGTTTATGACTTATTTCCAGTTTCTTATGGTTGTTGGCATGTTCTTTTGTACTTCTAATAAATGAACAGATATTGGTCTCTTCTATTAAGTAAATTTCATAACAGTTCAAAGTGAAGTCTATGCAATTAACAAACAAGGGTGTGGTTTTCAGTATTTAAAGGAAAATTTTACCAGTTTGAGTGAAGGCAAATTAAAAGAGGCCATTTTCATCAATCCACAAATTCACAAAGATATGGCTGACTCTTTCTTTGAGGAAAAACTTTCCGTTACAGAAAAAATAGCATTGCGCACTTTCAAAGATGTTTGCTGAAATTTCCTAGGAAATTCTAGGGCAGACAATTACATACAACTTGTTGTGGAAACCATCTCAATTGCATATGGGAAAATAGGATGTAATATGTCTGTCAAAATACACTTTTTACATTCTCATTTTAATTTCTTTCCTCTTATCCTTGGAGCGGTAAACGACGACCATGGGGAAAGATTTCATCAAGAAATATCTGAAATGGAAAGGCGATATAAAGGAAGACCATCATCCAGCATTCTGGCAGACTATTGTTAGTTCCTTGTAAAAACAGTCCCCAGTTTAGTTATAAACAGTAGTCATCTAGAAAATTATTTTAAATGTAAGTTCAAATTCCGGGATTTTTCTCATTATACGCATGAAATATTTTTGTTGTTGTTCTGTTTTAAACTATGTAACTTCATTTTTGTATCCAGTACACATTTTTCAAGTATTATGAGGCATTTTGAATTACTAGTGTGTTGTAATTTTACCAGTAGCAGTGAAAAATAAAAAAACAAATAAGTTTTGTCATAAAAAAATTCAATTCATTTTTCCCGGAAAATGGTACGTGATGGGGTTATTTGGATTTTAAATTCAAATTTAGGGCACACATATTAGTAGTATTCGCCTATTTTTATTTCGGAACAAGAGAAAAAGTAAACATTTGATGTTCAGTGATATAATCAACACTGAAAACCCGGAAATATTCGGGGACAAATTATTAAATCCGGAGACTGAAAGCAAAATTCGGTGACTGTCCCAAGGAAACGCAGACGTCTGTTAACCTTATGCCATTCGAACTGGGGTTTGTCTCTCAACTTTGCTTGTCCTGTGTTACCTTAATCTGTGTCATTGCGCCATAGTAAGCATAACTCATGTAGTCCGGCCCTTTTGAAATTCCCTGTGGTATAAGATAAAGGGCCCGATTCTTGTTGATGATAATGATGATGATGATAATCATCATCATCATCTATTCATCCATTCAATCGTAGTTTTCTGCCCGAGGGAAGGCCTTTCACTGCAAACCCTGCTTTCTCCAATCTTTCCTATTTACTGTCTTCCTTTTAGCCTCCGCATGATATGATTCATATATCTTAATGTCGTCTATCACATGATATCTTTACCCCCAACTTTTCTCCCGTTCGCCATTTCTTCCATTGCATCCTATAATAGACAGTTCCTTCACGTCAAGCGACCCAGCTAATTCCTTTTTCTCCTCAAGATCAGTTTCAGCATCATTCTTTCTTCACCCTCTCTTTCCAACACAGCTTCATTTTTGCTTCTGTTTGTCCACTTCGCACGCTCTATTCTTCTCCAAATCCGCATTTCAAATGCTTCTATGTGCTTCTCTTCACTTCGACGTATGTCCATGTTTCTGCGCCATACAATGCCACACTCCATACAAAGCACTTCACTAATCTCTTCCGTAGTTCTTTTTCCAGAGATCCGCAGAAAATGCTCTTTTTTATATTAAAGCTTTTTTGGCCATTGCTATCCTTCTTTTGACTTCCTGGCAGCAGCTCATGTTACAGTACATCCCAAGTATTTGAAGTTGTCCACTTGTTCTACTACCTCGTTTCGAATTCGCACGTTTACCTTCTTTGTCTTGTTTGCATTAATTATCTTCATCCCACATTGTTCACAGCTGTCTTTAGCTCCAGTAGCATATCCCTTAATATAATCTCTTCTGCTAACAACGCCATATCATCAGAAAATCTTATGCATTTTATTCTTCTTTCTACTACTATCACCTCTCCCATGTTCGGAAAACAGTTCTTCACTAAATCCTCCAAGTAGATGTCAAACAGCATAGTTGATAAAGGGCATTTTTTTCGTACTCCTTTCCTTATTTCATTTCCTTGTGGCATTTCCTCGCCTATCCTGACTAACTCATGTTTGCAGGTTTCTTGGGAAAGATAAATGCGGTAGCTTCAGTCGTTTCCCGCACATTACTCTCTTTTTGGCATCTTAAAAGATCCTAGAAGGCCCCAGCATGGAGGAGAGGAGAGTGTATTTCACTAATTAGACCTTCCAGACTTCACCGAGATTCATCGCAGGGCTTATTCTGTCAAGGTATTTGATCCAATCAGAGATCGGGAAATTCTAATTTTCCTTCGCCCCCCGCATCATCCTAAGTACATAATTAAGGTACGGATCCTGTTTTAATAAACATTATTAATCTAGTCATTCTAAATAAAATTGTAGTTAAGCTAAATTACTTTTTTTTTAGATACGAGGTGGGACTATCACTTCTTAGCCACCCATATTTGATAAGGACGAACATAGAAGAGAAACCAATCGTTAAGCCATGGAAACTGTTCAGCTTATATAATATATCCCATGCAAATAAAAGGGAACTTTCAGAACATTGTGGTTGTAATAGTGCCCCGATCTACTAAATGACACTCCGCCGATAAACAATTGCCTAAAGCCTAGCTAATCTACGCTGACTCATAGCGGCTTTCTCTTAACGCAAGTTAATTATTCTGAACTTTGACCCTCTTCTGAGATATTATATAGACCGCCTAGTCCCACGGTAACTATGTGACCTTTCACACACAAACGCAAATCGCATTCCAGTTATAGTTTTGGCGACTACACTCTGGCAATTTATACGGAGTGATTCAGTAAATCTACAATTTGGCTGACCAGATTTTTTTTATGGGCTAACAGGGTACATCGGCTATTTCAAGAAAAACCACAAACGTTTACCTAGTCACTCTCCTTTGAAATGTTGCAGAAAATACGTGCAACGGTAGATACAGTGATAGAACTTTGCACACTAAATTTGTAGAGTATCTTAACTTTTTGATTTAAATGCATAAACACACTTAACTCATATATAGCTATTAAGAATTCAATTTCAGTACTGACGCATACATGGAAGTCTTTCACATTATTACACATATTCTAACACATACATTTTACAAGTACTGGTCTGAAGAATATATCTTTTTAAGGATCTGTTCATTCCCATACAGCTCCACACTAAGCTCTTCTCATGAGAAATGAAAGTTTGTTTTTACTTGTAACAAAGCTTTAACTATTTTCCATTTTCATTCTTGAGTTTTCATCAGTTGAGATTGAGTTCACTGCGGAGAAAAGTCTTCCAATTGATGAATTACTGACTGAAAGACATTATTAATGACACAATTTTGAAAAGATTTTCAAATGGAATGGAATTTTTTTTAATGTTGAAAAACATCATACCACTTTTCACCTATTGGTTTGTCACAAAACTCCTCATTTTTAATTACTTCGGAATGGACGCTGTGGCAGTTCTAATGCTTCCTCGCAACGCGAATGAAGACAATGATGTTATGTTTTTCTCAAAGAGTGCAGAATATCTCATACTATGCTCTCTGGTTCTTCTGTCCCATATTGAGAAGCGTTCAGAAATGTGCATGAATCGCACAAGTTTTATCACGATCCTTAAATATTTACGTGT
This sequence comes from Periplaneta americana, assembly GCF_040183065.1. Lineage (NCBI taxonomy): Eukaryota > Metazoa > Arthropoda > Insecta > Blattodea > Blattidae > Periplaneta > Periplaneta americana. Next base: position 121,373,062 of record NC_091127.1, read on the forward strand.
AAAATGTTACTGAAACAAAATCAAAACTTCGGGGACAAACTTAATTTCCGGGGACAAAAGCGGGGATACTTGCTCTTCGGGGACAGCAACTCAAAATCGGGGACTGTCCCCGGAAATTGGAGACGTCTGGTCAGCCTACCTACATTACATTACAGGTAGATATGGTAGATTTTCGTAACCATGATAAATGGAAAATGTGTTCAACTGCTGTCCAAATAAGCAATTTTATGTTTAAAAGAGTGTTAAACATTATATTATTGTATTTTTTTAACCTGCGATAAAATGCGAAATAGAGTTTAAAATGCAAAATATATGTTTTTGTGCAAAATAAGAGCAAAATTACATTTTATGAGACCTTTTTTGTCTTTTTGTAAAAAAAAAAAAAAGTAAGGTTTTATCTTAACGCCCGACCAGATAGAGCTTCTTACATTTTTTTTTTTCGAATAGTTCGGTGATCTCTCCATGTTAGCTTCTACAGTATAAATAGCACACACAGGGATGTGACCTACCTGATATCCTCTGTTATCTTAAGATTTCAGCTACATAATATGTCTGGTGCTGTTGGTCGTATACTGACTGCCTATAAAACCTCTTTTAGATCAAATGCCGTGTTGCCACTTTTGGTGCAAATTGTGCGGATTTGGTACAATTTTGAGTAGTCTATATGCTGGTACGTACAGTTGATTTTTTAAGAGCTAGGGAATTAAAAATAGGTTAAACATTTGAATTAAAAGTGACTGACTGCCTATAAAACTTCTTTTAGATCAAATGCTGTGTTGCCACTTTTGGTGCAAATTGTGCAGATTTGGTACAATTTTGAGTAGTCTGTACGCTGGTACGTACAGTTGATTTTTTAAGAGCCAGGGAATTAAACATAGGTTAAACATTTGAATTAAAAATAAGTATTTTAATACCGATATTGTTGATTAAAAATGAGAATATGCAGTAATTGTATATTTTTTCAATTTCTTTCCACTACACTAAAATTAATAGGATGTAATAGTTCCTTACTCATAAAAATTACATCCACACTTGTGGAGTAACGGTCAGCGCGTCTGGCCGCGAAACCAGGTGGCCCGGGGTCGATTCCCGGTCAGGGCAAGTTACCTGGTTGAGGTTTTTTTTCCGGGATTTTCTCTCAACCCAATATGAGCAAATGCTGGGTAACTTTCGATGCTGGACTCCGGACTCATTCACCGGCATTATCACCTTCATCACATTCAGACGCTAAATAACCTTAGATGTTGATAAAGCGTCGTAAAATAACCTACTAAAATAAAAAAATAATAATTACACTATTAACAATTTCATCATTTGAGATGGGCAGGGCATGTAGCACGTATCGGCGAATACAGAAATTCATACAGAATGTTAGTTGGGAGACCAGAGGGAAAAAGACCTTTGGGGAGGCCGAGACGTAGATGGGAGGATAATATTAAAATGTATTTGAAGGAGGTGGGATATGATGATAAAGACTGGATTAATCTGGCATAGGATAGGGACCGATGGCGGGCTTATGTGAGGGTGGCAATGAACCTGCGGGTTCCTTAAAAACCATTTGTAAGTAAGTAAGTAAGTATTAACAATTTTATATAAGAATAATTATTGTTGTGCCAATAATCTTCTACCTATAGATTATTGAAGTTAGGCCTACATAATGAAATTCCTTTAATAATGCATTATATAAGTAATAAATGTTATTAGTTACTACCATATTTATTTCCATAAAATTCACGTATCGAAGAAAGAGCTTCTGAAATTGGTTCTATATACGGTAATCCTTAATTATTTTTATATAAAGTGACAACATAATTGAAGCATATTCAAATTTTCTGTATATTGTACAGCTATAAAGTATTTTTAAAACATGTCCATCCTTAAAATATTTCTTAAATTACGAAAAATAAATCCTGGTTGTCCATATACTTCACCTATGATTTCATAATTTGGTTTTCAGAATTTAAATTGTGTGTAAAGATTAAATCTAGATCTTTAATAGAAAAAGCACAGGCGAAATTTCCAGAATTCATACTGTACTGAACATTTGGTTGTAGGGAAACTCTATGAAAATTTATGAAACAGCATTTTTAACATTCAATGAAAAATTATTTAGTACGAATATACTCCAGGTAATAAGACTGTGTATATCATGTGACGCAATTAAAATTATACCATAGATTATACATTAATAGGCCTATCTGCAATAAAGATTAGTAATTACATGTTTTAAGTGTTTCTCGATTCATTAAAACATATCTTCCATATATCTAACTTTAGATTCCATGCTATTGTTTTATTGCTACAACCTAGAAAGATTAGTAAATATAAAACGCAAATAGTGCTTTCACTCGGTATAGAATAGAGTACCTATAATTAAAATAGGGTAGATAAAATTACAATAAATTAGCACCAATATAACCCACACGTATTTCATCTAAACTGTAGGGGCAAAGTTTTGTTAAAATTCTTTTGATATATCTTTTAAAATTTTTAAATCATTCATATTTTTTATTTCATCAGACAAACCGTTATAATATTTTTAAGCCACAAACCATATACGTTTTGTTGAACTTATCAAACGATATGCTGGAATAATAAAATTATCCTTAAAACGATTGTTTTTATAATGAAAATCACTATTAAGATAAAAAAAATGGTTCTTATTAGAAAGCATTAATTCCATAAGCTCAAAAATATGTACAGCATAAACTCTTAAAATATTCCCTACGTGATGTACGATTATCAACACCTGCCATGCATCTCACAACATGCTTCTGACCAATAAAAACATCACTCATCTTCGGACTTGACCCCCAGTAGCATATGCCATATGATAAGCTCCATTCTATTTCGGCATATGTAAAAGAACTGAATGGTTCTAAGACAAAGACAGTATCTGGAATTTCTATTTTGGTAACAATGTTAATAATCTTCCAAGGACCTTGGGAAACGCATAATTATAACCGGTGTTAATTCAGCATTTGTTGTCAAATTTCATGTTTGAGTCCAACATACAGTAATGAAAACTGACAACCAGAATTGTTTAAAACATTTTTTTGGCTTTAAAATTGGTTCTTTTTATATTAATTAGTTGGAGAATTTTCTATAATTCAGTTCGGATGTAAGTACAAAATGTTTAGTAAAATGTAATAGAATACATATTAAAAATAGAGCAGAGATCATATGGCTTATAGGGAACCAGAAACGGACAGTCAGAAATTTAAACTTATTTCTCACTACTTGCATCACTTGACCAGTGTTCGCGTAGGATTGAAATATATTTTCCTGCAGATCAGCAAGTGAATTGCTTATTTCCAATCACTCCACGTCTTGTACAGGGACATCATTTTATTTTTACTAACATTTTTAATATTAACCTGTCTATACATTTAGAGAACCGGAAACACCGCTTGCTCCAAGACTGGAGTTCGATGATACTGGCGTAAAACACAAATCACTCTACTAGGTCTGGGAAGGAAGAAAAGTAGTTCATCCATTTACGTAAACTAGGAAATATCGCGATTTTGAGTTTGATAATTTTCATTAGGTTTTTCTTTAATCAAAGTACAGTACTGTATTAAGAATAAGTCTTTTTACTCACGAAGTGAGTTATCCATGCGAACGTATTCATTATGCAGTGTATATTATACTGTCTACAGCACATTAGCGTACAATATAGAGAAAGAAGTTAAATTGAAAAATAATCATAATATGAATATTTAAACACAATTTTGAAAATGGTGGCCGTTCATTTCGATACAGGCTTCAGTTCTTTTGTGCATATTATCGCACTATAGACTATTGCATCTAATTCCAATTGCCAGTTTCGTCCTTCGTACTAGTAACTCATGTTGAAATAATTCTGTACCTACTCTACGTACTGTGAATTCAATCTTCACTTCTGCCCGACCCGAAAATATAAAATTACTCAGACATGCTATCTACTGTCCGTCCAAGTGGTTATGCCGCAGGATTGTAGAAAGGGAGGAAATCACGTGACAGTTAATTTCCAATTCCTAAGAGAAATTAATGTTTTCAGAAAAGAGCTAAGACAGCCCAGCTATTACAGAGGGGCGAGCAGAAGCAGGTGGGGGAAATCGGGATGCGACGTAGGCAAACGGACAGTACCTGTGCGAAAATATGATTCAATATTGAAAGCTCTTTCGTCACTGGAAAACGCGAACATATTTCTGGAACGTACTATACTCAGTAACTCAGTACTGCTTACTATCTGCGGTTTTGGTTCTGTGTGGAGTTGGAACTTCCTTAGTAGAAGGGGTGGGAGTGAAGTACATTCAAAACCTCAGGTACAATAAAAATTGAAGTAAAAATAAAAAGATGTTCCTGTATATACAATATTATTAATATTCGACTTATAAGCATAATTTTTCTAGTATATATGCCTATATTAATTGTCTGTTTTGATTTTCATTTGCATTCCTGTAGTTTTTGTTAAATAGACTGTTTCATAAGATTTGCTTCATTACTCGTAAACCTCTATATGATCGATTTGTGTTATGCACCTAAAAATAAATTCCATGGCAATGTGAATAATGAACTCTATACGATCGATTTGTGTTATGCACCTAAAAATAAATTCCATGGCAATGTGAATAATGAAGGATAAGGTGATTATTTAAAAAAAAACTCTTCAGAACAAGCATAAGTATAAAGACGAATTCGATCCTGCAAAAGTGGGATAATCTTTAATTCCAAATAATAAAATGGTAGAGTTAGCGGCGTCTCTCATCACAAAGCTTACGATTGCGAGCAACGAGATTTGCCTTCCTAACGTATCGTATAATAGCAGTACCTTCTTTAATGTTATCATGTGAGACTCTCACGGAGGGAGGGTGTAACACTGAGAAAAGTGCTATGATCGCATTGTGACACTATTATTGAAAAACTGTCCTTTTTCCGTTGGCAGACTTTGATTAAATTTGAACTCATTGTTGCCAATGCTATTCATATCCTTTTCATTGTGCTTTTAAGTCCATGTTTGTTTGAAAAGGCGACTGGGTTATCCAACAAACTTGATCCATTCCGAATTGAATATTTTTAGAATTGACCAAATTTATAAATACTCTTTAATGAAATTCTATAATAAAAATAAAATGAAATTTGTAGTTCAGCCACATGATCATAATAAAAGACAAATAAAATTCTTAATTTAGTTGAATCTAATTGTCTCACATCTGCTGCTTTACTACAAAGTACAAATCATGGTACACGTCTACATAATTCGATAATAAAAATTCATCCAAAATTGACTACTGTAAGCAATAAAATTTTCAGATTCAGAATTAAAAAAAAATATATGACAGACTTCCCTGTTTTATATGTAACATGTATTGTAAAACAAGTTTATTTCTACCCTAAGTATATTTTTTCTGTCTTATCTTTGTTACTATATCAACATAACCTGTACTAATTATACTACTAATAATAAGTTAATATTAATCTATCACCAATCTCAACATTGTCTCTATTTCACTCAGTTATTAATAGTACTATTATTACTAACTTTATTTTTATCATCTTTATGTGACCTTTTTTCTTAAGTATTTTGTCTACAAAGTATGTATATTTATATATTTCTATCTACTCTTCTTAAAAAATTGATCTTAGTGCAAGAATTTTAAAATTTTATTTTAGAAACAGTACAGATTTCTATTTTTGTGAATTACCGGTATGTATAGCCTAATCTGTGCAATCAGAATCTTAAATTTTAATTCAGAAAAAAACAGGTATGTAAAATTGTTTGTCATTTTCAAGTACTTCTATCAAAACGGAATTGTCCCCGAACACGAGCTTAGCTCTTTCGGGGTACTTTCATGTAGCGTTTTTTTATGTATATGTTATTATTAAATAAAATAAATACACAAATAAAATAAAATTTATCAAAAAAATGTACTCTTTTAGAGAGTTATGAATAAAAATTTAAAAAATATAAAAGAAAATGAACAATAATAGCTTAAAAACCGCCCCCTCAAATCTGCCGCCCTAGGCAGCTGCCTAATCTGCCCCTGAGTTGGATACCCTTATGAAAGGGGAGTTAAGGATTTGCAAAATTGAGGTAGAGGATAAAGTCTGAATGGACGCATCAAGGTTGTAGCTTATTAGTACCATTCACACGCTTTCACCTACTGGCACTTAACATCGCCACAGCTCGCAAATAACTGACTTCAAACGAGACTTTCCGACATCAACGGAGTCTCAGTTTCACTGCACGTGTGAAAGCTTCCATTTAAACGATTTAATGTGCTATCGATGACGATAACTGCACTAAGTTAAAGAATCCACTAGGCCTGGTATACCTATAACCTCTCTCTTTGACTTCATTAATATCTACGATACATTATTCTTAAAGGCTTATTGATATCCTATTAAAGGGATTTGATTGAGAAATTTATTTGATACGGCCCCATAGCTTTGATTACGTTTCATATTGACTTAAAAGTTCGTTAAAAATATAATGTATTGTGGGAAGGTATTATTTACGTATTAAATAATTAGGTAGTCCCTACCAATCTTCTTCAGAAGAACACAATTATTTATTTCTTCAGTGTGACTTAAAATCAAAATGATGATGATGATGATGATGATGATGATGATGATGATAATAATAATAATAATAATAATAATAATAATAATAATACCCGCATCAAGAATTAAGCCTCTGAAGTCTGTTGCCTGATGGGGATCATAAAGAAAATTGGTGTGGACTGGAAAGAGAGAAGATTGTTCATTAATTTTTATATGAAATGAGTCAAAGTCAGGATTGGAGAAGAAATGCCAGAAGGTATTGAAATTGGGAGAGGAGTACGTTAAGGATGTCCTTTATCACCTACCCTGTTCCACATCTACTTGGAGGATTTAGTGAAGAACTGTTTTCAGAACATGGGAAGAAGAATAAAACGCATAAGATTTGCTGATGATATGGCGTTGTTAGCAGAAGAGGAAATGATACTGAAGGATATGCTACTGGAGCTAAATGACAGCTGTGAGCAGTATGGGATAAAGATAAATGAAAATAAGACGAAGAGCATGGCTATAGGAAGAAAATACAGAAAAATTCTAAATGAGGCAGTAGAGCAAGTGGACAGCTTCAAATACTCGAGATGTACTACAGTATAAGCAGTAACATGAGCTGCTGCCAGGAAGTCAAAAAGAAGATAGCAATGGCCAAGGAAACTTTTAATACAAAAAAAAACATTTTCTGCGGACCTCTGGGAAAAGAACTAAGGAAGAAACTAGTGAAGTGCTTTGTATGAAGTGTGGCATTGTATGGGGCACAAAAATGGACATTACGACGAAGTGAAGAGAAGCGAATAGAAGCATTTGAAATGTGGATATGGAGAAGAATGGAACGTGTGAAGTGGACAGACGGAATAAGAAATGAAACTGTGTTGGAAAGAGTGAGTGAAAAAAGAATGATACTGAAACTGATCAAGAAGAGGAAAAGGAATTGGTTGGGTCACTGTTTGAGAAGAAATTGCCTACTGAAGGATGCACTGGAAGGAATGGTGAATGGGAGAAGAGTTCGGGGTAGAAGAAGATATCAGATGATAGATGACATTAAGATATATGGATCATATGAGAAAACGAAAAGGAAGGCAGAAAATAGGAAAGATTGGAGAAAGCTGGGTTTGCAGTGAAAGGCCTGCTCTTGGGCAGAACAATAAATGAATGAGTCTGTTGTATTTTCATTTATTTTGGTATTTACTTTTAAGTTAGAGTAAATCCTGATATACTTGGTTTATATCGTAATGGTTAATTTAATACGTTAGTCGAGCTAAATAAATCAATTAAATATGTTGTTAATTTTTTCTTTCCGATTTAGTCTACATTTAAGGAAGTCTAACAGACAGAATGATCGTTTCTAATTCCTTGATTTTCATTTTTATTCCCTAATCTAAACTCCGCTACATATCATAACAATTTCAGTTTAGCAGTCTGTGCACATAATAGTATATTATGCAACGAGCCTATAATGGTAGTAATTAAGACACAAGTATGATTTTTTATGAAACGAGCGCAAGCGAGCTTCATAATTTTCATACGAGCGTCTTAATTACCATTATAAGCAAGTTTCATACGACTTTTTATGCTCGACCATATTTCTAACTTGAAAGTATTGAAAATTAGGTCTTTTTATGGTTATGTGCGAACTGACCTGAATTGTGAGATGTGCGCAGACGCGAAAGTATTGATTTTTTCCGAGGCCGAATGTCATTGACCTTGGCACAGAATAGGAATGAACATTAGTCTGATATAACCTGGAAATTAATTTAGAATTGAAAAACGAGATGACAAATTGAATTTATTTGAATATTATTTACAATTAACGCTAATTATTATAGCAACAGAACATGACCTTCTGCGACAGTATTGGATTTCCAGCCTCCGTGACTTTTCGCTAATTGTCTGTCGATTGCATATCTGAGAATAATCGATATAACGGTACAAAGCTGACTTGTGATTGGCTGAAGACCTGTACTTTAATGAGTAGGTGTACTTTAATGACATGCATTAAAGGACTGCTACCAGGTGTATAATTACTACATTTCGGCATGGTCGAGCATAAATTTTTTTATGTCACTGTTCATATCTCGTTGCTATACTATGGAATGTTCGTAAAGTCACTGTATACTTTCATTGTGAACTTGTAATAGATACTGAAGTGGCGTTCACGAACATTAATAAAGGCCTAGACACGTTTTATTTTAATATTTTCAAACACTTGTTCTGTGATGTCCCTATAGGCCTACATGCAGATATAACAGCCAGTTGTTCATCAAGAGTGAGTGGGTCATCTCGATGCACTGCACATTTTGTTGCTTTCCATTGTAAAAGTCTGGTGCTGTCAGATCTGGGTAGCGTAGGGGCCATATATTTTTAGAGATGATACGTTCTACAAAAATACTAGTCAAAAGTTGTAGAGATCTGCAGCTGTGTGTGTACTGGCGCTGTCTTGGAACCATGTTTATTTGATTTCATTTCAAGTTGGTCAATGTGATTGTACAGAATATCGGAGCACTATTGATTGCTTCATTAAAGAAAATAGGAAAAACAATGCGACGTTTGCACATGCCAACCAAAACTCAAAGTTTTGTATCATTTAGTGGTATGACATGTAAACTGTGAGGGTTAACCATCGACCATAATCGTGTATTCTGTAATCGAAAAGGTGAGACTAGGCCTCGCTCGTGTAAAAAGTAATATCAAACGCATTAGGACTGAATTAAATTTTTAAAACATCCGTAGCAGCTTAATTGTCTTTCAGCCGCGTTCAATTCTGGTACAGCAATTACTTCATATAGGAAGAGTTTTAATTATTTTGAAACGACTTGCGCTGTTGCAAGATCGATATTTATCTGTTGTGTTAACTTGTGTAATGATTTTAACGGACCCTGCATAAAAGAGTCAGAAATATCCAGTTGCTTGTCCTCGGTCAGTTTAGATTATCTCCCACTCCGTTAGGCATCCACTAGTGAACGTGTGTCACGAAATGTATAGATAAGTGCACCAACTGCATTACGATGTGGAGCCGGTGTTCCTGGAAATCTGTCAGAAAATTTCTGCTGTAGATATAGCCAGAAGAGTTTCTAACAACTTAATTACTACATAATTATGAAACCAAACAAAAAATATTGAGACAATCATGTCCGAAAGATATCCATTGTCCTAATAAATTAATTTACAAAATTAATTTATACAAACTAAGTGCTCCACGAAATTAGCATATCCCTAGGCATTAAAGGAAATGGGCAGAACGAGAAGTAATATTTATGTAAAAAATTATTTAGATCTACTAACTGTAAATCTATGCAGTTAAATGAAACCTTTATACAAAAATTAAATTTTGGAACTTAAAAATATCTATATGCGTCACGTAAAATTAACGTAACACAGTATAATAAAAGAAATTATTTTTACATAAAAAATTTTATGTTTTGGGATCAAATATGTGCTCTAAGCACTTATAATTTCTTCTCATCGGAAATTATTTATAAGCAAAGGCAAAACAACCACGAATGAATTCTTCAAGAGGATTAATGGAAACGGCTGTTAAGATAATACAGTATGTATCTCGCCGGTTCGAAGTCAATAACACTGTTTTTTGAATAGGGACAGACATGTACCACATGTACTACTAATTTTAATTACAGTTCTGCTGTTGAATATTTGAGAAGCAAGTAATATGACAATTTATATAAGCCTATATAATTAAAATATTTATAAATTCTGATTTTTGTAAATGACAAAACAACATTGAAAGCAATTGCAATGGACGAATGGCTACTTTATGTGAATTTCTTAAAAAATTAATTGCATGCATGTGGTTACTCGGTAAAATTTAGACCAGTTATCTTACATAGCTTATTTTCGGAATTATAGAAATTGTATAATATCGTAAACAGTACAGAAATGAAAGTTATCAATTAAATGGTAGGCCTGCAAGATAATAAACGCGTATTTAACTCCTGCATGGCTCAGTGTAGTCTGCCTTTGCCGTCCATCCGCACAGAATGAGAAACAATTCGAATATTCGATAAACAGACCCTGAGACACACCGAGATATGGGAGAGGTTTGCATACTGACTATAGCGCCAGGTGTTCAATACTTACTTACTTACTTACTGGCTGTTAAGGAACCTGGAGGTTCATTGCCGCCCTCACATAAGCCCGCCATTGGTCCCTATCCTGAGCAAGATTAATCCAGTCTCTACCATCACATCCCATCTCCCTCAAATCCATTTTAATATTATCTTCCCACCTACGTCTCGGCCTCCCTAAAGGTCTTTTTCCCTCCGGCCTCCCAACTAACACTCTATATGTATTTCTGGATTAGCCCATACGTGCTATATGCCCTGCCCATCTCAAACGTCTGGATTTAATGTTCCTAATTATGTCAGGTGAAGAATACAATGCGTGCAGTTCTGTGTTGTGCAACTTTCTCCATTCTCCTGTAACTTCATCCCTCTTAGCCCCAAATATTTCCCTAAGCACCTTATTCTCAAACACCCTTAACCTATGTTTCTCTCTCAAAGTGAGAGTCCAAGTTTCACAACAGTAAAGAACAACCGGTAATATAAGTGTTTTATCAATTCTAACTTTCAGATTTTTTGACAGCAGACTGGATGATAAAAGCTTCTCAACCGAATAATAACAGGCATTTCCCATATATATTCTGTGTTTAATTTCCTCCCGAGTATCATTTATATTTGTTATTGTTGCTCCAAGATATTTGAACTTCTCCACCTCTTCAAAAGATAAATTTCCAATTTTTATATTTCCATTTCGTACAATATTCTCGTCACGAGACATAATCATATACTTTGTCTTTTCGGGATCTCAATACCTTATTCCTTTGCTGTGGTCGTGCCAGAGAATCAGTCCCATTCCGAGGCTTATTTGGAGGATTCGTAACAAGCTGTTTTTACGGTGATGGGTCGTTAGCCCTTCGCCCAACACCCAAGCTGGAGGACCACCCCTCATCGGCTGTCCGCGACTGCTTATTCAATATATTCACAGCTACCCTCCATATCTGGAGGCCGTCTCCTCGATCCGCAACCTGAGGACGCGCCATGCCGTGGTGATAGGGACCCACAATACATAGCGTTCAATAGCAATATATAATTTCTATTTTTCGTAATCGGTCATGCGCGACTCTAACGCATACCCTGAAGGCAAATTAATTTTGACCAACTGTCAATAACAAAACAATTGCGATTTTGTATATAAGTTCATTCAAAGACATCAGCATCATGAACAATGTGACAGAGTTCCGTGACAACTCGTCCGTCCCTGCGAGACTCTCAGCAGAAAGACTGTACATTGCAACAGACATGCAGTTCATGTATTATTAATGATTTTCACGTGTATCGATGGAGTTTCCTGCTTTACTGCAGATGCTAACCACCATAGCGAGTCAACTATAATTATATTCTTAAATGATATTTCTTGAACACTCTGTAAATGGAATTATTTTAATGTTTCGGTCACAGTCGGTTGGGCAAATTTGACTCCTATTTGAACACTTTAAGAAAATGAACTTTATTAATTTTATTCTTCTATATATGTCTTGAATTCTTATTCTTATTGCCATTCGTATTGTTATTTAATAGTTCTATTGTAAGAATATATATTTTTTTTTTACATTTCCTTTGTCAATGATTTGATTTACTTCCTGTTTAGCTGAAATTAACCGAACTCCTTTTGATTTTGCTGAGGGCGAATCGGAGTTAGTTTCAGGTTTTAATGTTGAGTATAGAAGTGGTGGTTTTGCATTAATTTTTTTTGGCTGAATATGCCAGTACTTTTGCCCACTCCAGTATATGTTGTATCTGTGGCACCAATTTCTTCCATTGCTGTCACAGCCACACAAATACGTATATTGCCGTGAGCAATTACTATAGAAATCATCATTCCTATCATCACAGAAGTTCTGTACTTTCGTGCCGTCAGTGGTACAGTGCAAGGGCGCTGGTCTTCCATCTAGGCGGCCGGGTTTGATCCTCGGTCATGCCTGAGTGGAATTTGTGGTGGAGAAAACAGATGTTGCAAAGGAGTTTTCTCGGAGTACTCCCGTTTCCCTCTTTAATTCCACCAACACTCGCCAATTTCTCCTCAATTCATCTATCATCATTCTGTAATAGTAAAAATAGGCTGGAATGATAACTGGAGTTTCCGATGCTGATCTTGGTTCGAAGGACTTGGGGCTCAGGGCTGTGAGATCGGTCTCGTTAGTAGATGATGGGACCTTATCTGCAGGGCCTAGGAAGAACGGCCCGCCTGTCTGTTTCGGATTCACGAATGCCACCCTGGCCTTCCGTCGGACTTAGACAATCCTCCCGTATTGGGCGTTCAATGGGTGTAAATGGCCTCTAAGTGCAAGAATCCAGCCCTCGAGAAATCTGTCTGTCCATCCGTCTATCTACCTGTCTGTCTGTCTTTATCTATCTATACTTTTGTAGGAGCTAAAAGAATAAAAGGATAAATCTGTAACTCATATTTCTTTCTTCTGTCAGAGTAATACACTTTACAAATGAACGGTTGCTTATGTTATTAAAACACAGGCCTATTTATACTACCTTGATTAAAACACGTATAGTTTTTATTGTCTCACAGTTCCGTTCAAAAATGTATAAATAAAATAGCAAATCCTTAAGATTGCAGTTTGTTCAGAATCGATGAAGTGGTGAAGTAGCTATCGTGACAAAGTTAGGGTGAAAGCGTTAGACTTTAGAGCAAACCGAAATATTAGGATAAAAATTAGTGTTGTGGAATTTAATCGATTAATCGATCAGTTTCTGTTGTAAGATTAATAGATAAAATATATTTAATCAAATAATCGAGTCGATTAAAATTAATCTGTTGTAGGTGATATTAATTATTATTTTGTTAATATAAACTCATATTAAAAATTCCGACTATATTTCTCTCTTGGAAATTGCTTACTTAAAATCACAAGAGTACTGTCATTTTCTAACTGTAAGCCAGGTGCAGTAGGGAAAATATTTGCACAAACACTTCAGAAAGGGTGGAAATATGAGGACAGTGACCTAGTCTACCTCTATTTAAAGATGAAACACAATGCGAAACCCTTATTAAGTTTTATGATTTTCCAAGAAAACTTCCACCTTGTTGTCAGCTCATCTTCCTAGCATATGAAATACATACTTTTCTGGGATTCGTCCCCCTCATTCCTTTTAAAATGGCCATGTCTACACTGTGTGCAAGTGAGAGCGTAACTACCTTCTTCTCTTTTCAAAAGCTGGTAATTCGATTACAATAGGGTTCAGTCTTCTGTTTCGACCGATGCAGTTTTGCAGTTGCAGTTTCTGTACTGAGTTTGTATATGAAGGTTGTGTGTTTAGTTTGATAAAGAAAAAAAAAAGACACTTTTCTGTGGATTGTGAAAAGTGTAAACTCCATTATGTCATATGAGAATTTGAGAGGTAAACTCGGTGAAACGTTTGGATTTGAATTGAACGATCGTGGAGAACTGCTTGACAGAAAATAAAAGTTTTTTTTTTCGTGTTTAGTGGTGCAGGAAACATTGTTACTAAACGTAGAGCGACACTTAATTCGGAGCATTTGAATGTACTCACATGTTTAAAATCATGGATGAAGCAGTATTAACTAGGTGAGTCTTCATACTTTTTGTTATTTAAGTTTTTGTCTCAAAAATTCCCGGAGAAATTGACACAATAAATTATAAGCCTCATAATAAATATGTTAGTAAGTAATTAAAATAGTTGTTTTGTAATATAACGATACAATATATATATACAGATATACAATATTAATTTAATACTTATGCTTATCACAGTTAAATTTAACAATAATTTTGTATTGCAGTAGATTAAAACATTTTTTCAACTCGATCAAAACCCGATTAATCTATTAAATTCAAATAGTTAATCGATTAATTATTTTTATCGATCAACAGCACTAATAAAAACCTGTCCCAAAACCACTATAAATGTTAACAGTAGTCTCTGGCTGGAAACAAACATTCAGTTTCTTATTTCATCTATTACTGGGATCATAAGAACCGACGAACTGGCGTACAAAAAAGATACTACAATAAATGTTCTCCGTCTATTGGGAACCCATCTAAAACATCCCTGCGTCAATTGGTTAGTAGTTTTCTGTGGCTTGGAAGGGGTTGGGTCAATTTTCTTGTCTGCGCGGAACGCGGTTTCGGCGTGCCGTCCTGTGATCCTAGATCAAGGCGGTGTTTCCCTTTACGAGGTTTTTATTATAGCATGAAAGTTATTTAATTCTAAAGATGGCAAGGAACCCCCACCCCCGACTGGTTGAAGAGGGTGCCTCAGGTAACCCACGAGTAGGTCAGCATAAGGGGAAGGCTGTTGTCCTGTCTGCAACTGATTTACGAGGCCAACAATTCGCAAACTTAAAAAGCCCTGTTATTATACACAGGTGAAATACTGCCACTTTCATTTTACTGAATACCGATGCCCAATGTACTAGTAAACAGCTTTTTCTTCAAACTTCTCCTCGTATTATACACAGTATCTCAATATTACCTTCCATAACACTGGTCAACAAAATTAAACATATTTTTTTGACAATTACACTTTTACTACGTCATATTACTTTTGACAAATAAAACGCTACGAAAGGACGTCTTTCAACCAATCATGGCTGCTTATCGCACAATTTCATCGCGTCTCTAGCATTTGTTTAATTTTATCGCTTCCCTAGCATTTATTTATTTTTATCACTACCCTAGCATTTGTTTCTTTGTTTGCCAAAATTTCAAACTGCACTGGTCTGGACGTCAAAAAAAAAAAAAAAAACAGAACATTACAAACCACTACAGTCGATGCACAGCAGTTTCAAATATGACTCACATTGGCATTCAAGAACTAGAATTAATAAAGATGACTGGCCATAGCTATGCATCTTCCCTTAAACCCTATTTACAAATAAATGAAGAGCACCATTCGGAAATCCTGAATAAGTTGAGGGATACACCATGTACATCAACGAGTTCCACTTCTTTTACGCACATGTCCAATATAACATCAACTGAACCACCAACCACTAAAACATTCAAATTTGAAAATCGTACTTTCAATAATTGTTCCTTTCAGAATTATTCATGTTTATTTTTTATTTCATCATCGTTAATTAAAACTTTCCTTGTTTAATTCATCATCCCCAGTTAAAACTTCTCTAACACTTGTTTATATAATTTAAGTTATTTTTTTATTTTTAGTTGGTTATTTAACGACGCTGTATCAACTACTAGGTTATTTTAGCGTCGATGAAATTGGTGATAGCGAGATGATATTTTGGCGAGATGAGGCCGAGGATTCGCCAGGGATTACCTTGCATTCACATTACAGCTGGGGAAAACCTCGGAAAAAACCCAACCAGGTAATCAGCCCAAGCGGGGATCGAACCCGCGCCCGAATGCAACTTCAGACCGGCAGGCAAGCGCCTTAACCGACTGAGCCACGCCGGTGGCCAATTTAAGTTATGTTATAGCTTCTGCTATATGATATTATGGATACGTATCAGATACTAAGATTTAATGAAAATCATCTGTCAAGTGACGTTGATTACTGGGATCCGGATAATTGAAGTGGAATGCAACTGTTTAAAAAAATGAAACTGAATCAACAAAGCCTTCTTGACTAGTAACCGTCCACAGAGTTCAATGAAGATTTCATAGTTGGCACAACTGATAACAAGAAAACAGCTAATCATAACACACTACTGCCATCTGGCGTAATATTTGTCATGTTGAGATGATACAATAATACATTTGAAGACAGTTGTATTTTCGTAAGTCAATTAACCCTCAACTGACATCTATGGGTTAATATAGACCCATACGAATAGATACCGTTAACGTACATTTAAAAAGCAGTACCAGTAGAAGGTTAATATTTTATTGTATTGGAGTACTTCGTTACTTCTAATCTTTATATACTTTCTTCTAATCGTGTAATAGTCAATTAAATCCTACTAGAGTTTTGATTTTCTCTAGATAAATCAAAACCTCTAGTGAGATTACTGTTGATAAAAGATAAGGAATGGGTAATTCTTATAGCATTTTTCGTGCTAATTTCAGATGTTTTCAAAATGTTTCTATCTCCCAGGGTTTTCGAGTAATTATATGTAATGTACTTCAGACTTTTCTAGTAATTTATTGATCCCTTCTAACTTTTTACCTAAAATCATATTTACTTAAAATGTGCGTGAAATTTATTTTAAGCTATACTTCGCTTGAGAAACATCTCTTTTGAGCGTCCAGCAGTAGTCTGACAGAATATTTGGGCTCTATTTTTCCTAGTAGCGCCTTTCCATTTCAGAAAAATTCTGATGAAAATGCTCGCCATGTTCGTCGCTCACTACCCGAAGGTTTTGAGGAAAGAAAAAAATAGATGAGAATCCAAGAAGTTATTTTGAGATATACATTACACCCCATCACGTTATAGTTCTGAATCAGCTCGCTGACAAGTTCTCTATAATCTTGTGATCTGTGGTTCCTAGAAAGTAAGAATCTGTTGAATGATCCTTAGGTTCCCGGCATATCATTGGAACTGTTAAAGACATATGACGGGAACCTTTTAGCCAACCAATTAGGCTAATAGAATAAAATTACATGGAGCAAAACAGATTTCAGGGGCCCAGTTCCTGTCCTCATCTAATTTGCAATTAAAGAAACACTCGTCAGTTCTTTTAACTAGTGTAGTAAAATTCATCTATGTACTTTCAAAGTTAATTAATCACAAACGTAACAAAAATTGTTTGTGATTTACACAATATTTCGAGGTATGTTTCACTTTATAAAATACTTTTACCACACTTAAAATTAGGATAAAGAAAACAGGTTATGAAACTTGTTTCATGATTGTAAATTCCAACTCAACTGAGAATTTAATACTAATTCTCGCAGTCTTATGAGGAATAAAATTCTTTTTTTATATGAATTTTGACTTCACAGGCAACAGTGATCTAAATTGTCAATTGCTAAAGCAATAAAATGAAATATTTGAAATATTTTATTCCCATTAGCATGTTAAGGACTGTATATAGCAATAAAAATAAATCAATATTTCTGAAATTACAAAAAAAAAAAAAAAATGATCGGTGTTCATTATAAGCTTAGATGCCTGTTGCTAGTAGCCAGAGTTGGGGTGTAGTCAATATATACTGCAGCTTCTGCAACCGGTACTGATGATTTTAATTTACTTTTTTGTGGTTTATGAATGGACAGTATAGAAGAATGTGTTCCAGATCTTCATCATGATTATTACATCACACACAAGTAGGATTATCAGAAATGTGAAATCGGTGTAGATACAATTGTTTAGCATAACTGATGAATTGTATGTGCTGTAAATTGAATAGTATACTTTATAGATCAACTAATGAATTGTTTAAGCTTATAAATTGAATTAATCTACTTCATATGAATTGTACAATTTTTGTATAGCTTAACGAAAATAAGTTTGTAAATTGAACTAATTTAACTGTATATGTTTGTATAGGTTGGGTGATGAATTGTATATGCGTTTAAAATGATTACTAGTCTGTGTAGCTCTAATGATGAATTGTATATAGGCCTACTGTAAATTGAATGGTAGTCTGTATAGCTCAACTGATGAATTGTTTATGATTATAAATTGAATTAATCTACTTGATATTAATTGCACAAATTTGTATAGCTTAATGAAAGTATGCTTGTAAATTAAATTATTCTGCTTACTTTGTACTGTATATATTTGTATAGTTTTGGCCGATGAATTGTATATGCTTTAAATTGAATAGTAATCTATATAGCTATTGATAAATTGTCTTTGTGTTTGTAATTTGAAGTAGTTTGCATGATATGTATTATCAATTTCTGTATATCACAACTGGTTGAATTGATTATGGCTTAAATTTAATTAACTTACTTGTTTTGTATTATACATATAGCTCAACTGATGAATGACCGTTTGCGCTTGTAAATTTAATAATCCGATTGGCTATGTAGTGTATACTTTTAGTAGAGCCATCGATGTAGCTCAGTCAGCAGACTCGCTGGGCTGCTGATCCGGAGCTGCGTTCGGGCTTGGGTTGGATCCTGCCGTGGGATTGAAGCCGGATGGTCTATGGCGAGTCCTCGGCATCAACCCCTTTGATTTGATTACCCCCCTTTGATTTGATTACCTGGTTGGGTTTTTCCGAGGTTTTCCCCAGCCGAAAGGCAAATGCCGGGTAATATTTTGGCGAATCCTCGGACCTCACCTCATCTCACTACATCTCGCCAAAATATTGTAAAAAATTACACAAAATTGTAAAAATTGTAGAAAATTACTAAATTGTAAAACTGTAAAAATTTGTAAAAATTGTAATTATAATATTGTAAAATTTTGACTTGTTCCACATCTTAAAGCTTCATTGCTCATGTAAGATCTATGGAATAAAATGAATGAATGAATGAATGAATGAATGAATGAATGAATGAATGAATGAATGAATGAATGAATGAATGAATGAATGAATGAATGAATGAATGAATGAATGACCTGCTCTGGCTCTTGTTAAAAATATTTGAATATGTCTGGGCAAGTTTTTGTATATTTCCAGGTAATTTGGTTTCTTTTGTACAGACTGTAAAATTTTTTCTTTGTCGGAAGAGAACCAAGTGTTGATCCATAGGTTTATAAAATGAGACTTTACTGAAGCAAAAGCAATGGATAGAGATATCACTTGAAGAAGTCTCGGTTGCAAATATGTTGCCTGTTTGGAATATTACCGACATTCTCGTTTCCAGGTATACCACAATGGCTCGATATCCATTGAAATGTTATTTCCTTTTGGAATTTTTTTACTTTACTTAGTAGTTTTTGAATTTGAATAATTCTAGTATGTGCATATAGGTTTGGTACATATTTAATTATATTAAATATAGCCCCCTTGGACTCGGTAAATATGCAAATAGATGTTTTCAGAAATTTGAGTAACAAACTGAAGAGCAGCATCAATAGCTAGCAATTCAGTGTCAAGACTGGAGGAGGATGAACATGGTATGAAATGACTTCTGAGATTTTCCCGTCCCTCGTGGGTACTCACCTTGTCGTGGTGAGGGGGCTTAAACTTGTTTAAGCTAACAGTAACAAAGCGGTACCCAGAGAAGCTGCATTAACACCAACGCAGTCCCACTATATTTTTCACTGCTTATAATAGTAATAATAATAATAATAATAATAATAATAATAAAATTTAAATCGTCGACCTCCATAACAGTCTTAATTTTGAACAAAATTATTTGAAGTACAAAGGAATCCCTCATAAGACAGTATAGAGGAACAGATTAGGATCCACCGCTGTGGAGCAACGGTTAGCATACCTGACTGTGAAACGAGCGGGCTCAATTTCAAATCTTGGTTGAGACAAGTTACCTGATTGAGGTTTTTTTCGGGATTTTCCCTCAATCCACTGAGCGCAAAAGAAAATCATTGCAATTGATACACTATAACCAATTAAAAACAGATTAGGGATGTGGTTTCAGATGGGAACCACTTTCCACATCCCTGGAGATGGGTGAACGAGCTGCAGATGATATCGGGAGTCCAGTGCAACGTCATCGCGGAGACCTTCTTGTTGTTCTTGTGTGCGTCCCATGATCCACCGCGAGGCGGGTGCTCGGGTCAATCATCCACAACACACAGAGCGGCATTTCGCATCCTCGGCTACGAGCGGAACCTCGATCCTCGACTTCTGGAGACGTCCACCACGTGCCGCCCACAGCGCTCTCAGGTGAGTCCATCGAGTGACACCCGCGAGCACGGACCAGTCTGTTTGCGTTAAGTTTGACGCGCGTAATGGCAAATATTGCCTACCTCCTTCAATTCTTAATTAACATAGCTGAAGATATTTTAAATATGTTTAGGAAAAATATACATAGAAATTTCTGTAACCCTAAATTTTCACGTCCTTGGATCGTGTGAACTTTACACTGCTAAAAATCATACAAAAATGATATGTTTGCAATGTTTTGACACTTCGCTATGGTTCCATCCTCCATATGTAATTTTATCATGTGTGGTATTAAAATATATGAAGTGTGTAGTATTAGATTCGTCACTTAGTCACTTAGGTAGAATTTTCAAAATATTAATTTTAAGAAATGTAAGTAACACTTTTTCTTTAATTTGAAAAGTATAATTTTCTAAATTTTATTTTGAATTGATTCAATGTAATTTGTTATTAGTGAAAAAATATTAAACATTTATATATTACACTATTTTGACTTAGACGGTAATTGGAAAAGGGTGTAATGTTTAATACTTGAGCAGCAAGTGAAATTAAATCATTAATTCTGGTGCACGTTAACACTTTGTTTAAAAAACTTAAAATTGTTAAACGACACGTTCAAAGTATAACAAGAAAGTAGAATGCAAGATCAACAGGAACAACAGTAGTTCGTAAGACACTGAAGATGACACAGCACCGGCGTCGAAACGGGCCGTCTGTCTAAGGTACATAACCTTTTTTAAAAATTTTAACACTTTTAACGTGTCGTTTAACAATTTTAAGTTTTTTAAATTAAATGTTTCCAAAAGTTAGAAACAATTTCTTGATTATATAATTAGGAAACAGATGTAAATTAATTGATTCATTACTTGGTCTTTGGAAACCGCTAATGTTAACAAGAGGTGTTTACTTCCTTTAATTTTTAATTTTATTCAGATAGTATTCGATACTGTTTTTTTTTAATTATTTAGAAATACTAATGAAATTTATTTTGAAAAAAGCATACATGGAAACTTTGTACGATACCGACTGCGTCGCTATGTAATATGCAGAATTTCAACTGTGTAATGAAATTAGATATTTCTACCGTTCCGGAACTACTTTCTGGTTATAACTTCAATACACATTAAGGGCTTAGGTACAGCTTAAAGCAGTAAAATTTTGGAAATATTCAACATTTTTTTCCACCATTACTGTATCTTGTACAATAATGAAAATTAGTATGTTTAAAACACTATCCTTCTGCTACATGATATAAATATATTTACGATTTAAAAAAATTATTTACACATACTTTTTCTAAATTCAAAATGGTGGCAGTTCACTGTGCAGTGATGAAGCTTTTCCCTCATAACTCAAAAACTATCCAGCATTCTATGATGAAGTTTTTTGTGTGTGTTTATGCATGTCATGTCTACAATATTATACAAAATCATTTCTCTACCTTTGATAGGTTGTCTGATAAAAAATAAATTCATTCTAAAAATAGTCAAATATCAGTACTATTTTCTTCTAACACAAAATTTAAAAAAAATATATATATATATTGTTCACTGAAGAATGTAGTTGAAAGAACATGATATTGTAAACATGAGTTTCAGCAATAAAATAAAAGAGAGAGAACATAAAAAAGTTAACAAGTTTATGAGTTATGAGGGAAACGCTTCTTCACTACACAGTGAACTGCCACCGTTTTGAATTTTGAAAAAAAAAAATATATATATATATATATGTTTTTTTAATCGTAAATATATTTTTTTTCATATAGCAGAAGGACAGTGTTTTACACATACCAATTTTCATTATTGTACAAGATACAGTAATGGAGGAAAAAATGTTGAATATTTCCAAAACTTTTACTGCTGTAAGCTGTGCATAACCCCTTAATTGACGTTCATTATGTATACTGCTACCATCACTTATCCGTTAGGAAGAGTGCCGCACTCCATTACGGTCACTAATTAGAAGTAGGACTATTTGTAAACGTTCTATAGTTTTATTCAAGAAATAATAATTTTGAAAATTAAAAAAGAAATTCATATGTTTCATGAAATGAGTACTTAGAAATTCCATGTAATTTTAGGCTTTCACAAAGGTTGTATTGTGCTATAGGCCACAGTGTGTGAACCTTGTGGTGATATGGAATGTCTACAACGTTTCGATACTCCTTACTGTTTAAGTGGGTAGATACACCTTTGGCCTGCATAAATTTAGTGAAATTCATTTTTTTTATATCTCAGCTACTATGAAAACTAAATGAACAAAATTTTTCAAGCTTATATAATACATTACACTTTTTAAAACACTTTTCAGTATATTAAAATAGCTAATAATTTCCTGTAAAAATAATGTCAAATTTGAATATTTTTTTTACAACCGTAAAGCATTTACATGACAAATTCTACAATTAATGAAATATCTCCATGATTTGTTTATAGAAATACAGTATTATAAAGACTTACATCAACAACACAGTGTAGGATCTTTTAAGGTACATCGTATCGCACTCATCGGACGAATCGCACGAAACGGATATTTTAAAGCGTTCACTGTAACGGCTCTAACTCATCGCATTATCGGATTCTCTATCAGTTGTTTGGTTTAAAACATATGTCGTACGGTATTGACATTGAAAACAGAGGAATTTTGAGGTTAGGTCTACTAATTCTGAGTGATAGCGAAAAAGAAATTGTAATTGTTTCATGCTTATGTATTAATTGAATAGGAAAAAAGAAAGAGATATTGGTTACATTAAATATCGTAGTTTTTATGAAACCTTCTATGTGACAACACAGAAAATAATTTTTAGGGAGGAAGAAAAGATTAATTAAAATTAATATACATACATAAGAATATGGAATAATTCAGTAGAAAACGTTGGTGGCCCGGTATTAAAAGGAACAGGTTATCCTCTACAATTTGCAGATGACACAAATATCATAATTACAGACAACTTTGCCACATTCAAATATAAAACAGAAACAATTCTCCTTAAAACTCATGACTGATTTACAGCCAATAAACTAGCATTAAATATTAATAAAACCAACATAATTCAATTTAAGACCACTTCAAATTTAATTTCTGAAACATTAGACACAACTATCAACAATATACCCGTACTAGAATCATCAACAACCAAATTTCTTGGTTTGCATATTAAAAAGGATATTGGTTGCATAATATTTATGTAAGAAACGACTTGATTACTGTAATGGGAATGCCTCAAAATATATAATTATTCCCAGTTTTATACAAGCGAAATAAGTTTTCCGTCTGCCACTGTGGCGCGATATTGAACATGACACAACATAATAGTAACAGTTGAGCAATTAAAATTTATTTATTAAAGAAGGCCATGATCGCACGCATCGGGAAAGTTGCTCATCCGAGAAACGTGGACGGATTTACCGATAGCTGATGCGTGCGATACGATGTAGTGAACGCGGTTACATAACAATTACAGCAAAGATAGTCTTTTTCCGATCCGTGCGATTCGTCCGATGAGTGCGATACGATGTAGTGAACGCTTACCTTTACAATTTCTTCATAACAGTTGACTAAACAACAAGAGTAACTACCTCTTTACAGGGATGCATTTAGACAAAATTAACAACTTCTCTCCCGGTTAACAGATTTGTATTAATCTCTGTACAGAGGTCTGCACATATATATACTTTTTGTACAAACTTTGATTACTTTCCTATAAGAGCATTCCCAGTAGCATATTTATACTACAGGTCGAGTAAGCACATGCCTAGAGACAGCGGGATTTCTGGTCGGCAAAATTTCGGGGGGAAAAAGTTTTTATTCTTGTATTGAATTTTATATTTCTATAACGACTGTACTTCAATAACTGTGACACTGGAAACACTTTCAATGAAGATACAACGTATCTAGTAATCTAGTCCTAAATAATTAGCAATCTTACGTTGATAATAAGATATATTTATTTTGCATATTAAGACACCAAATTTGCAACAAGATTCTAACCCAGCGATTTCCAATAGGCAACAACACGTGGTCCTCAGAGCAAACATTATTGAACACAAAAGAATCGTAATCTACCAGAGACACTAGTTATGCGAAATATGGTTTCTTTCAAAAATACGAAATAGGTGTAAATCTTCGAAAATTTTCAAAACACATTTTAATGACATATGTGACTTCTCAGGCATTTTAAAGCCATTACAGTTAAATAATATTTTTTTTAAGAATTAAAAGCAATATTACCTGAGATAATCAAATGTAGCTTACAATTTGAATATATGATATTCAGGATTCAGAAGGCCTTGAGAGTAATTTTAATATTTCTTATTTTTGGACAAATAAGTGATTATTTTTCAAACTTGCAAGATACCGGTATTGACTTTGTATGTTTTCTGAATATTTTCACAAACTTAGTCTACTGCTACGAATCAAGTTCCTCAGACATGAGTAATACGAAAAAGTACAGAACTATGTTGTCAGTCACCTTCAAAATGCTTCGAGATAATTATTACCTCTTACATCCCCAACTTGGAATCTTCAATGGACATCCCACTCGTTTCCCTCATTGGCCAGTGTCAAAACACAAAAACATATACTTTTTAGAAGCACATAGGCTACATGTCCATTGAAAATTATACAGCTAAGATAAAAAAATATTCATATAATCCTCATGATCTTTTTTATCTTTAAGAACGAAAAAAAAAATGAATCGAGGAAAATCATAATTATGCTAGATTTCAGCCTTATGCTAACACCGAGATGCTAGATGCTAAATAGACTAAATTATGCTAAATCTAGTTCCATGAAATGTTAAATGTTATGTTTTATTTAACGACGCTCGCAACTGCAGAGGTTATATCAGCGTCGCCGGATGTGCCGGAATTTTGTCCCGCAGGAGTTCTTTCACATGCCGGTAAATCTACTGACATGAGCCTGTGCATTTAAGCACACTTAAATGCCATCGACCTGGCCCGGGATCGAACCCGCAACCTTGGGCATAGAAGGCCAGCGCTATACCAACTCGCCAACCAGGTCGACTATTCCATCCGACCTGAGCTACTACTTTCACTAGGGAAATCTCCGTTCCAAGGCCGGGGATACGTTGTCTGTAGAGATCAGTTAGGCCCGCTGAGATGCACTATCTCGCTTGTAGATTTGGATAGGGTGAGCCCAGGTTAAATAAACGGTGGTACGGCGTACCTGGATGTTGACGGAGCAGGTAGATGTACCGTAGTGTGGTTCCTGTTTTGAAAACTTATTATTATATTCATTTTTTGGCTTTTTTCCTCATATTATGATAGAAAGCGAAGACGAACCGATAAAACTTTGATTCATGAAAATCGGTCGACCCGTTAAAGAGTTATAGTCAATCAGTCTACAAGATACATACAGTACCGGTATATAAATCCTTTGTAGAGAAATAAATTATGTGTTAATGATCTAAGGAAAAATCGTAATTGTGTTAGATTTGGGCATTGTGCTAACATCGAGATGCTAGATGCTAAATAGACATAAGTGATACTAGGTTTAGCTGATTGGGAACCGCTGTTGTAACCTTCGAGCATTAAAGTAAATAGAGAGGGCGCTCAATGTTACTCTACCGGATGAATGTGGCACCAAAATAACAGCTCTCTCAGATCAGCTGATCTCGGGCAAAACATTACACAGTATGCTTACGAACAAGCAATTTATTGCAATGATTGCGGATATGACAGCATATCCTAGAATGTATTAAGATAAAAAAAATGTTTCGGTAGATCCTAATTGAACAAGTGTCTTGTTTTAATGGCTTGTTTTATAATACAACATGAAATAACTTAAAGATAAGCCTGCTATAAATGTCTTATGAAAATGTGGGATACTTTTACTGTCGACGTTTTAATAAGGAAATTTCAGTTACAAGTTACTGAAAATGTATTAAGTGAGATTGAAACAAAGGAGTTGAGAAAAGGAAGGACACTATTGTTTTTAAAAAATGGTTAATCATGACAATTTCTTTACGTCACTTGAGAGTACTTTGCACTTCTTTGTCTGACAAGTGCCCTTCATTTGGGGGGAGTGAAAACATAGGTTATGTAACTTTTATTGATTTGAAAACTATAATAGTGTGAGAAAGTAAAGTTGTGTCTTACTGAAATATTAAATATAATAGCTTTGATTTTGTGATTAACATCTTGAGGGCTCTATCGAACCTTGCATTTTAGAAATTATTCGTAAGTTCGGCAAGTTTATTTACTAGTAAAACTGGAATATAGGCCTAGGCCTACCGTGTATTTATATAATACTTTATATATAATACTTTAATTTACAGATTAATAAAAAAATATAATTATGTAAGCCCATAAAAAGGAATAGGTGACAAACTGGCAGCTACTTATACAAAGAGGAAGGGAAAGAACATGATTTTTCGCTCTTTAGCATAAAATGAATGTTTGAAAAAATGTAACGAAACATGTTAACCAATTATGTTTCAGAGTTTTAAAATTTCCTCGGTAATTATACCTACTGTAGGTAACAATGAAACTGGATGTCTTGTAAATTATAATTAAATCCTCACAATAGGCCTTATAAGTAAATATATAATAATAACAATAATAATAATAATAATAATAATAATAATAATAATAATAATAATAATAATAATAATAATAGGTACTGTTAAAATGAAAGCTTACAAATGAAGTCATGGCTAATTATTTATATAAAAACTAGACGAAAATAATATTTCTACGTTATTTCTCATAAATTCGATATTTATACTGGAATAAAAACAATTTAAGTAACAGTGTAGGCCTAACATTTTTTTCATTTTTATGCATTGTATTCTGGTTTTGTTTCAAACCTGAGTAAAACTGCTCTTGAATCAATTCATGTCCTTATAAATCATCTAGCCTATTTTTTTTTTTTTTTTTTTTTTTTTTTTACCGACAGTGGAACTGGAAGCTTCAGTCACTAGCTTTGTGCACCTCTGAATTGACAGTGTGACAAGAAAATAAAGAAAACTCCAACGCCGAAATTTATAGATTATTGAGCAGTACTTCGATGCCATTTTCTTGACAGTTTTGAAAATTGGTGGCGCTGTAATTCAATTTTCGGCTAAACTAGCACTGAGGTAGTTCCCTTTGTACCCAGTTTATACACCTTGCACATTCGAATCTGAGACAGGTTAGGTTTGGTTAGTTCAGGCGTTTGTTATGCCTTGCATATACGATCAACTCCATATCCACAAAAAAAAAAAACGTTCTAAATTAAACGATTTTCACTTCAGAAATTACGGGAACTACCTCAACGCTAGTTTCACGTAGATAACTGTTTCAGTTCATCCATAGACGTATAGCCAAGGTGGGAGGGAGACGAACGGATGCAATTATATGCCATTGCTATTTTTAAAATTTAATAGAACACTGTAGTTACTTTGTTGAAATAACTTGAGACCTACTGAAGATTCGATTGCAAAACTGAAACAAGAACACGAAATGAATAGGATAATTTGGTAACTTGAAGTAGGCCTAGGCCTATTTGTTTTTCTGTATTTGATTTCGTAAGCGCGATGATGCGCATTCAATAAACACACACAAATCTGCTCTTTTTTAAAGATAAATTGCTAGCAGTGAGGAAATCGTACATGGACTCAAGTTTTCCAAAATAAACACAATTAAATAACGTTATCGCGCTTTAATACATTGCAGTAAGGTTATTAATATGCATCAAGTGTAACCACCTACGAAATATTATCGTTATTTCTAATTTTTATATGCCAAAATCAATCCAAAACACTCATATTCCACTAGACATACATTGGCCTTTCCATATCCAATATCGCTTCTGCCCTAGATCAGCTGATCGAACTCTGGTGCACTACCCAGCAAGCCTTGCCCCTTCTATCTATTTTATGTTCGAAGATTGTAACCTATATCCAACAATTACTTGAAACTAAACGTTAAAACAAACTGAAATTTTTCAGATTTACACGACAAACACACGCCGCAGTAGGTATTAAATTTCAGTAATTTATTTCTCATTGTCGTATAATGATTTTATAAGATTATGAAAGTATACGGCAAACAAGTTCATTTTTCAGTAACTTTCTACGTGTGTTTGTAAGTACTTGATTCTGATCTAATGTTCAATTTATTTCGCCAATAATCACGTAATTTCAAAAAACAAAGAAGTCCCTACAAAATTAAATGGGATGTCATTTCGTAAACCGGCATATGAAAAGCAAGAACGGCAGGAAAAATGTCAAAAGTAGTCGGTAGATTGGACACATTTTTATACGAAAGTGGTGACAAAAAAAATAAAAGAAAACCGATAGTTTTGGTGAACATAGGCCTAATCGGAAACAAGTGTTAGTTCAAATGTAAGCAAAAGTCAGAAAAAACATCACTAAAAGAAAATGAAGAGAAAGAAAGTTCCTGAGTTTCTTGCCACATGAATGTGTTGAAATAGTCTATGAAGTTTGTGACAATTTTGTTAGTTGTGATCCTACAGAATAGTGTGTTAATGAGTCGAAATTAGTATCCTTTTACGCAAAGAAATTAATCACAAACGCAACCAGTGGTTTTCCTGAGTCACAAAAAAAATTATTGGTAAAACTAGATTTTTTAACAAAATTATTTAACAAAACTTTTAAATCGAGAATGAATTTTGCGGGATTACTTGATATATGTATTCCTGCAGCACTGATTCATTTATTACACTCCATCCAAATTGTTCCAAAGCATGAAATGACAGCTATTCATTGGCGTATCAAATTGTAAAAACATTTCGAGTATCATGCAAACTCACAAGAATATAAATCTGTGAATTGGCACTCTTACATAACTAGGAAGAATATTATGGGAACATATGAAATTATTTCGAGTCATACTGAGGTAGAAGAAAAGTATTGGCAAAATATATTGAGAAGAGTTTCGTAGCAGTGAAGAGCTAACTAATCGAGGTCTGAAGAAAATTTTCATTCATTACATAATGGCCAATATATATTATATATTATACAGTGTGATGTCTTTTGAAATTATTTCCGAGGTCGATCCTTTTCTAGCGGAACATATCGAACTATATGAATATTCAGGAGGATGACGTAGGCCTATAAGCTGTCTCAATAATATATAATAAAGTAATTGAATTGATTGCTGCGCGAGTGAATAAATATTTAATGATGATCTGAAATAGTCCACACATTTCTCCAACATATTTCATCTTACTTCTGATGTTTCACATATCGATCATTTATCTTTCGTATTAAGATGCAGGGTATTAAAAAAAACGTTTACAACGTTTCAGGAATGATGAAGGAGGTAAAAACAAGCATCTTTTTTTTAAGTGACAAAACTTTGGCAGATGCGCCGTTTATTGTGTACGTAAGTGTTCGTATAATCCATAAAGAACAACACCAATTGTCGTTTTAGAGGTGGTGTTCAAACTGCCGTCCATTGAAGGCATTGCACAACTGGCACCTTCGTACTATGGAGTGTCTGCAACGCTCAAAAAGGCTAACATTGTCTCGAATAACGTGCAGTTTCAACAACGCGAGCAACTAAATCTTCTGCCGTATCGATCGGTGTCTCATACACAAGACGTTTCATGTCTCCCCACAAAAAGAAATCCAGTGGGTTAGGTCCGGTGATCGAGGTGGTCACGGTACCGGCCCACCCCTGCCAATCCAACGATCGGGGAATGTAGCATTTAGGTGGTTCCTGACACGACGATCAAAGTATGGAGGGGCACCATCATACTGAAACCATATTCGTTCTCTGATGTACAGCGAGATATTTTCTAAAAGTTCTGGTAGAACGTCGTGTAGGAAAACAAAATAATTATCACCACGAAGAGTGTTAGGGACCCTTTTAAATTGTTGCAGGCACAGCGGTACAAACAGAACTAACCAGTGTGCATTGTGACGGAAGTCAAGCCATCTACCCTTCAGGCCATCTTGCGGCAAAACGGTGCATTTGCTAAAGTTTTGTCACTTTAGAAAGATGTTTGTTTTTACCTCCTCTATCATGCCTGAAGTGTTGTAAACGTTGTTTTTAACACCCTGTATGTGACAATATGTGGAATAAAATCATATAACATTTTTGCCAAACTCAGGACACAATTCTGAATATATAACAGAAGAAGTAATACATTTTTTACTATAAATTCTATTGCTATCACTGACCGTAGAGGTCACTCTTATGACAACGCAAGGAATATGTCGGGGGAATAATTATGCAGGTTTAATGCCCGCATTAACGAAAGCACATTAATAATGTCCTACGCAGCATATTCATTAAATTTATGCCGGAATAGTGTCGCAAGTTCATGTCAAGAAGCACACTCATTTTTCAATAAAGTTCAAAATATTTACATTTTTACTTAATTCTACAAAACTATGGGAGTTACTCCTTTATGGAACCAAGACACACAACAGTAAAATTCTTACAGCATACATTTTAATATAAACAATTTTGGAGTTTATTTAACTATCCTTGTATCAACTACTTGGTTATTTAGTGTCGATGTAATTGGTGATAGCGAATGATATTTAGCGAGATAAGATCGAGATTTTGAACATGTGGTTACCTGCTATTCGTGTTAAACTTGGAAAAACCTCGTTAAAATTTCAACCAACTGAGTATCGAACCCAAACTCGAGTACAGCTGCGGATCAACAGGCAAACGCGCCGGTGGCTACAATGTCAATATTCATAAATATAAACTTCAACCGTTTCGTAGAAATTTAATCATTTCTGTTGGTGAATTAGTGATTCTGTTGGCCTTCAGAAGTCTCGCAAAATGTACACATTCGCTTGGAAAAGACTGTTCAAAATCAGTTTCATATCACGCTTGCAGTTTTGCTGCGCATTCGGAAATAACAGCTGGAGAACTTTTCAGAAACTGATTGAAAAACTTGAGTTGTCTGATATTGATTTATAAATTTCCTCTCTTCTCACTAATTCAGTGTAGACTACAGTTTATCGACAATAGAGAACAACGCTTCAAATTTAAAGGCTCCTTTCTTATAACAAGAAGTAGGCCTATCAGATTTATGTACGGATTTTGTTCGTAATAGTCGAACGTGTTACGAATAGAACTTACAAAGTGCAGAAGCGATTCAAATATTGTTTACTTACTTATAAATGGCTTTTAAGGAACCCGGAAGTTCATTACCGCCCTCACATAAGCCCACCATCGGTCCCTATACTGAGCAAGATTAATCCAGTCTCTACCATCATATCCCACCTCCCTCAAATCCATTTTTATAGTATTCTCCCATCTACGTCTCGGTCTCCCCAAAAGTCTTTTTTCCTCCGGTCTCCCAACTAACACTCTATATCCATTTCTGGATTCTTCCATACGTGCTACATACCCTGCCCATCTCAAACATCTGGATTTAATGTTCCTAATTATGTCAGGTGAAGAATACATTCAAATAATGTTTATTGCTAGAAAAATATAATGCAAAAAAAAAATTGTGAATTAACAAAATTCTAGCACTTCCCTGAAAGAGTGTTCTTGTGCTCAGGGGAGGATTAGATACATAATAAAGTTACATGCATAATTTACAAAAAAACTACCTAAAAATTAATAGTTACTCATAACAGATTGCATATATACATTATTAAATCTCAAACTGTTGGAGATACAGTAAAATTCCTCGTAACCGGCACCCAAAACAACGGCACTTTTGGCTGGATAAAAAAAAAAGTTTAAATCTTCACATTGCCATACAGGGCCGTCCGTTTGGCCACATTAGAAAATCCGGCAAAATCTCGTATCCGGAACTACCCTGGTTTCTTTGGTGCCGGTTATAAGGAATTTTACTGTAAATGAATGTGGGTATTTCTTTATTAATTTGTTATAAATTCTAGAGCCGACATTACTACTATGATAAAAAGCAGTGCTCGTTAAACACTTGGGTTCAAACAAACGTATTGTATCCATGCCTTTGGTTTTGTGTTTGTGAGTATATGATCGGAAAAATGTGCGATTTTTATGTATAAAATTTAATATTGCATTGATATAAATTTGATATATTTTAAAGACTTTAAATTCTGAAAACAATTTTTCGGTAGGGTCATGGTCCATGTAAAATTGTATTATATATATATATATATATATATATATATATATATATATATATATATATATATATACCAGCACACACAGAGAAAGGATGACCTAGACTACAAAAATTCTATTCATCTGCCAGCCAACAGGTAATCGACATGCAGGAAGACCAAAAAGAAGTGAATGTATTTTCTTTTGAAATTCGAACAGGGCATGAAAATGACGACGATAATAAGAACTCTGGTGTTACCATTACAAAAGCTAACAGGAATCAGAATAGCTGAAATGTGATTTTTTAGATAGATTGCTGGTTAATTACTAAAAGATCATGAATGTAACCTAGATATTCAAAATAATTGCTACTAAGTTTATTTAAATTCATTATTAAACAAGATAGAACAAACTAGAAGAATATGTTTTAAGACTGGATCCATACAGTATATTAAATACGATCATTATCACCATCATCAGCTGCAGAAATCACTGGTTAAGATTATAAACACATTCAGGTCTCAAAAAGACGAAACTCTTATTTGTGCATGTATCTACGATACACTGACCAATGATTTTGTATTCATACATTTGTATCGTTGTGTTACAGTTTCTTCTTACATAATTTACTAGTAAATTTTATCGGCTTTCCTTAATTATGTTCATTAGTTTAAATATTTGTAATTCCAATTTGATACTTTAATTTAGGTTTATATCTATTAGTGAATACTCTGTTACACTTCTCAAATACCTTATTACTTTCACTTCTATTCTTTTTTCATTAGACCTATTCAAAATTAAGAGGCGTGAAGAATTATCGGAACTTCCATCACCTTATATAATTTTAAAAGCTTTCTCTTACAATGTCTATACATAGATAGGCTACTTAAGTTAATCGATTTATTTGATTAAGAATATCTTGATTTATAACATGTAACGCGGTAAAGTAAAACACTGAAATGTATTAATTTGTTCTAAAATCTTTCCTTCGATTTAAAAAAAAAAAAAGCATATTGCTCTCATTAGATCAAATCCTTTCAATTACGAACTAAAAGTAAGAAGGAGAATAGGGCGTCAAAAAGTATACAATAACAGTCTTAATCATCATCATCATCATCATCATCATCATCCTTCACGAATTAGGCCTCTGTAGACCTGTTTCGGCCCCATCTAGCAGTCTTCTTAAAGGTCTTCCTGGTCGACGATGTCCTCTAGGTTTATATTGCATCATAATTTTTGGGATTCTTGAATTTTCCATTCTTCGTACATGATCTAGCCAATTGAATTTGTATCTGCTGATTTTTTCTTCTACTGACTCTACTTCTAATTGTTCTAAAATTTCTTCATTCCTTTTTCGGTCTAAAAGAGTATATCCTGCTGTCCTCCTCAAAAATTTCATTTCCGTTGCTTTGATTCTGTTCATGTCTTTTTTCTTTAATGACCAAATCTCGCTTCCGTATAAAAGGGTGGGTAATGCTAGTGTATTATATATTTTTATTCTTGTAGATTTTTGTACTAATTTAGCTTTTAATGCATTGTTTATTATTCCTAGAATTTGTGTAAATTTGGTAATTTTCTTGTTCACATCTTTTTCATTTTGATAAGATATTTCACAACCCAGATAATTGAAATTTTGCACTTGTTCGAGGCATTGGTTATTGTGTATTATCTTACTTCTGACTGGGTCTTGTCCTAAAAATGCCATTACTTTTGATTTTTGTGCTGAAATTTCCATCCCAAAATCTTTTAATATTTTATTTAATGTATACAATCCTCTTTGTAAATTATCCTCTGAATTGGAAATTATGACTTGATCATCGGCATAGAGTAAGGTATTTAATGTTAGAGCACTGGTTATTTTGATTCCTGATGTGTAGATTTGGTTCCATTTTAAAATAATTTCATTTATATAAATATTAAATAAAGTTGGTGATAGTGGACAACCTTGTCGAACTCCATTATTAACTAATTTTCTTTCGGATATACAGTTATTTATTTTGATACTTATTTTGCTGTCTGTGTAGATTTCTATTACATTTTGCAATAGCAAATTTGGAATATTTTTTTCTTGTAATATGTCGAATAAAAGGTCTCTTCGGACTTTATCAAAAGCTTTCACAAAATCAATAAAAGCTATATGGGTTTCTAAATTAAATTCTCTTCTTTTTTCTAACAATAGTTTCATACTAAATAATGGATCTACACATGATCTTCCTTTTCTAAAGCCATTTTGACACTCCAGAACAGTCTTAATAATAATAAAAAGTATTATTATTATTATTATTATTATTATTATTATTATTATTGTTATTGTTATTATTATTGCGTCATTTCTAACTCACATTTCACTTCCATGTCACACTTGAAAGTAGAAGTCTTGGCAATTTATTGAACTAATTATAAGCAACGATTTATAATTAATTGCTGATATAGCAACGTATTTTAAAAATCTAATTAGGACAACACATTTTGAATCTATAGTCAGTGGTAGACGTAAAAATTGATGCAAATGAAGGAACATTTACTTTATTTCTGAATAGCGGTACTGATCTGGAAGGAGTCCAATTTTCTTTATGA
Organism: Periplaneta americana; assembly: GCF_040183065.1. Taxonomy (NCBI): domain Eukaryota; kingdom Metazoa; phylum Arthropoda; class Insecta; order Blattodea; family Blattidae; genus Periplaneta; species Periplaneta americana. Next base: position 121,407,966 of record NC_091127.1, read on the forward strand.
ATGGCTGCCTTTGATGTGCTTCCCTAAGTATATTATCAATGAGAACTTCTTGAAAACCATAGTAATTAATTTTTTTCATATTAGAGGTTATGTTTTGTTTTGACGGGACGACACAAAATAACGGAAGAGCATAATGCACCGAAAACTAGATAATCTTATAAATACGCTTGTTGTGACGTCATTTAAATGATGGATAATATTTCAACTATGTACTTAGAAGAAACAGCTGTAGCCGGATGATTACAGAAGCAGTAAACCTCGACATTCCAAAGTGTAAGTCAATGCTTCATGAATGACAGCTACAATTACAAAGCTATTCCAGTTGTCCTCTTCAATGTAAATTATAAGTGGAAAACAGTAATAGAGGTACGAAGAAAATATGCTATTATATTTAGCAACTGGTTATAAATAAAAGGACCCGGGTTCACTTCCTGTTCCTAGCATGAAAGCGGAGTGCGGAATGGTTACGTGTCCTTTGTCTTGTATTTGTCGTGTATCATCTTAAGCATTCCACTTGTGCCATGCTATGTGAGCATGATCGCTACTTGGAATGCCTGCGATCCGCTCAAAATCTTCACAAGATGGAAGACGAATTGGAACAGAAGGAACAATTCTTGAACAATACGATTATAGACCTATCTGTATCTTACATAAAACATGAGAGTAGAGCAACTGCTTGAATGCTGGAATCCTGAATTCAAATTTTGTGGAGTCCGAGTCCAACCAACAGACTAACCAGCCGACAACCGAGAGACCAAGCAACCGACAACGGACAGAACTACCAACCAACCGACAGACTAACCAACGACAATCACAGAACGACCAACCGACAACCGACAAAGCGACCAACCGACAGACAGACAGACGACTGACAAGCGACAGATCAACCGACAGACTAACGAACCGATAACCGACAGAGCGACTAACCAACCGACAACCGACGAACCAACCAACCGGAAGCCGACAGACCGACCAATCGAAAGACAGACTGACAGACCGACCAATCGACAACCGACAGACCGACCAACAGACAACTGACAGACCGACAGATTGACCAACCAACAGACAACCGACGAACCAACCAACCGGAAGCCGACAGACAGACCAATCGAAAGACAGACAGACCGACCAATCGACAACCGACAGACCGACCAACAGACAACTGACAGACCGACAGACTGACCAACCAACAGACCAACGAACCGAAAAACCAATTGACCGACTGAATTGAGCCGTTCAGAGCAAAAGTGGTGTAAGTCAAAATTGGGTAATGAGGTTTAAATTAAAAATTCTATAAAATACAGCGCAAAGTAGCAATTAACATCCACTGACTACTAATAGCTTAAATAAACTGAATATTAATTGCTACTTTGCTCTGTATTTTACAGAGTGTTTACTTTAACCCTCATTACCCATTTTTGACTTACACCACTTCTGCTCTGAACGGCTCAATTAATGATTGCATGATGAATTAGAGAATTGACTGAGCTAACGACGAACTGTTTGACGGACCAAGAAACTGCTTGACTAATGGACTAACCGTCAGACCGACCAACCGGCAGACTAATCAACCAACAGACCGACCAACCGACATTTAGTGGTGTAATAAGAAATTAGAGAAATGACTGTCGCAGCTCGAATACCTTACTAGGCTAAGTGAGCTAGCGACGAATTGATTGACGGACCAATAAACTGCCGACTGATCGAAAGACCGACCAAGCGAGAGACCTACCAACCGACCGATCAACTGATTCAGTGATTGAATAAGAACTTAGGGAACGGACTGAAGGGTCGAGTAACTTTGTAACTGACAGAGCAAACGACGAAAAGGTTGATTGACGGCCCGAACGACTCCCTTGCTTGTCAATTGACGCAGGCCAAGCAACCGACTAAGATACCAACCAACCGAATGAATGACTAATTTAGTAATGTAACAAGTTAAACTGACTGACGGACCGAACGATTAACTGATCGACCGATTTACTAAAAGAACGAACAACTTATCGACCGACCGACCGATCAACGACAGTTTCACCGAACGATTGAGTTAGTGAATGAACAACAAATTAAGGAAGCAACTTGACTGTCGGAAAGAATAAATTACTGGAGCGATCCACGAACTGACTGATTGACGGACCGAACGATTGTCTGATTAATCGAGTGATGACCGAGCGAACAAACAACATAATAGACCGATAGACCAACCAACTGACCATCGTCTCATCCACTCAATGATTCATTTAATGGCTGAATAACAAATTAAGGAAATGACTGTTGAAACGAATAACTTACTGAATGAGTGATTCACGAACTGATTAACTGACAGACTGAACGACTGACTGATCGACCGACCAACAGACAGACCAACTGACGGCCCAACGCATCGATTTGCTGACTAACCGACCGATCAATCAACCGATCAACCAACACCGACCGACTAACAGACATATTGACAAACTGACAGATTACGCGATAAACAGATCGACCGACTAACCAATCAACAGATAAACCAACCGACCAATCGACCGATCATCTAATCGTCCAGCAAACTAACCGATCTACTGACCATCGACAGACGAAATCGATCAATCAGCCGATCGACAAACCGACAGCTCGATTGATGAATCACTATATTCTTCAGAATACATTCATCAGGAAATCCACAATCTCATGAGAACGAAACTGAGCTATGGTTGAGTACTGATTCAAACTGTAGAAAGCATCTAACTATTTACAGGACTGTAAATCTGTCTTGCAACACCCTTTCGTTGCGGCCAATTTGGGAGATAATTAACCATTTATGAGAAGTTTGAAGTAAACGTACAGAAAAGTTCTTTAGAGGGGTCGAAGAAGGGTGGATTAAAGTAACAATACATCCCTCCATTTTCACAATCTACTCCACGCTATTACCCTAAAAATAATTACATTCACCTCCGAACCTGAGATGGGGTCATGTTACAGCACCCCGGACGTAATATCAGTCGCACCTGACAAGAGAATGCAAACTCTTTATGGGAATCCCATGGCAAGCCATTAAGAATTCAATGGCAAGTGTTTCAAATGAATAATGAAGGCCTGATAATAGCTAACAAATAGCTCGTTCTACTTTGATCTATGACGTCATGAAAGATCGACTAATTCCTGTATATAAGTAGGAACTGTCCTACACTAGTCTCAACATTTGCGAAGAAATTTCAGTAGTGCAAAGGTCTTTCAGTTATGAATTATATTAGCGCAGAGAAATCACTTCCTTCTGTATAAATGTACAAAAGTCATAGGAATACAAGCGGACTTGTGCTTCATAGTTAGCGTTAGTGTTCAGTTTACAGAAATTGTATTTTTGCAAATAGTGTTGTGTGTCAGATTTGAAGATTTTAGTACTTCTCTTGGGTAAGTGTGAACTACTGCATTCACTACAAGGATCTAGTAAAACAGTCTTGTTTCGACAAAAAAGAGATGTAATATTTATTACACAATAAAGACAATATAAACAATAAACCCAAAATATGTCGTAAAGCAAATACCGACATTTACGTTCATAAGCAAAAACAATTGAAATAGGTATTGTATTTATTAGAATGTTAAAGTTACAATTAAAGATTAATTACAAAGGACTAATAGCAGGTAAATTAATATACATATCTGTTGTTTATATGAATTTTGTAAAAGAGATAAAAAAGGCTGTATTGATATTTATTAGTCCTTCTGAGATTTGCACCAATGAGACTACTATCAGTGCTTTCCATTATTATGGTATTTGTCACTTGTAGTGTTTATCTGATTTTTAATTGGTCTTAAAACTAACTTATGCAGCTCGTAATTCTTTATCATCCAATTTGGTTATAGTTCACTGCCTCAGGAATTAATATTTTATAAATCATGTTATGAAGCTGCAATTTAGTCTCAGGAAACTTTGTCCCAAAGTAGCTTCTAATTATTATTAAAAAAATATAGGTCTTTAACGTAACATAACCATATAGTTATCCTTCGCTGTGATTCAAGTGGTAACATACTGGTTAGAAATTCAGTGAACCCACGTTCGATGACAGACAGGGAGACAGAAATGTATTTCTTTTTCATAGAAACTGGATGTTTGTCCTTTGTCCTGTGTTGCTTTAAATGGTGACCCTGCCTTGTGCAATCACATGATCACAGAATCCCGTTACTTGTGACTATGTTTCTGAAAAATAACAGAAATGCTCCCGCGCAGCCTAATGAATTGTTGCTACCCGGCTGGAATTTTATTGAAAACATCTTAAAGTGTCACTCAGTCATCAGTACAAAAGTATTACATTCAGAGCAGTACCAGTTCCGAGAAGCTGAAAATTTTGAGAGAAAGGTAATTAGGACGTCTCTCCATTTCCGCTAATTTATTTTTATAATCAGCATATGAAAATTATTTAATTTATCATAATCATACACATCTTGGTGAATCTATCGATGTCCCAATCACAGAAGAAAATCACCTTCCTATCTTCTTTTAGGACGTCGCACATATCTACGTCCAAAGATCTGTACAGTAAAGCCTGCTTAGTTAGTTCACTGCCCATCCGCAGGATATGGTAATGCCAGTTTCCTTTTTTCTCATTCAAGTTAAAGATTTAAGGTTGCTTATTTCCTCTCGTCAAATTGTATCCTGCTACATATTGTCTGCAGAATCGATCTTCCTTCGATTCCATCTATTCAACGCCCAGTTTTCTTAGCCATACAATAAAACAGGAACTACCATAATTTTGTAATATTTAAGCATTGTATCCTTCCTCGCTTTCCTTGCCAAAGTGCGCTTTATAGTTCTATACACGTACATGAATTTCATAAATCTTCATCATTTTCTATGGCGTAAGCAAAAAGGACATGGGCGGAGGTTTATTTTCTCCTACATCCCCTTTATGTCCAGAGCTGTTATAATTAGGACTAGGATTTTGATGAAATTGCATCTTTTTTTTAGTAAGCCAGAAACATACCTGCTTTAGTATTTGCATGTTATGTGATAAACTAAGTGTTTTAAAACATATTTGTTAAGGCATTTTTTTGCATTTTTGTCTTTTTCAACTCATAAGAGCACCTTTTGTTCTATTCGGTCAGTTTTGAGGCATTTTCATTTAATTTTGGCCATAAATCCCATTATTAATGCAAAATAATGTTTATTTCCTTTGATATTTTCTCTACATATTTTGTCCATTAATACCCATTATTTTTTATAATACTTTAATCGTTTTTGTACACAAATATTGCCATTTTAACGTAGTACATCCCCACGTAATGGATCAGTCCAACTACTCCTTCAATATAGACTCGTCTATACCTGTTAGTTCCGGATAAGAGTGGCCTTGTGGTGGACTACATGCAACTACATCAGGTAAAATAATTAATTAAAGTGTACTACTTAGAAAAATTATGTAACATTAAATAAACTTAAATGTTGGTATTAGAATTTAATTTAATTACTAGTCTAATTATTAAGTAGTACAAAACCTCTTTTCCTACTAAGCCAATTATGTAAGATCAATTTTTAGGGCATTTTTAGAAGATTTTTAAGTCATAAATGCATTGTTTTTAGAACATTGTTTCATGGTTTATAGGTCATCAAAATCCTAGCCCTAGTTATAAAATATAAAGCGTAATGGAGGTAGCACTTGCATACAATGCACAACAGCTAACACGAAAATTATTATTTCAACACAAATTATCAGGGCTTCCGAGTGTCGTTGTCCATTGGCCCAATAACGCCTCTGATTAGCACGACTGATTAACTTCTTTGATATATTTCAGCGAAGCTTGTTCCTCTACTAGGTTACCCAGTACGACAGTAGCCGGTTTGTGATTCACACCTGAATATCTTCGTTTAAATAAATGTTTTGACAGCGTTGGCGTTGCTAAGAAGTGGTACTGAGAGTGATGGGTTTTGAAACGTTGCAAATCCACAGATAGAAGGCTCTATAGCTAACTAACCCTATAAATTCGGAGAACCACTAGGTTTGAAATTGAACGGATTACATCAGCTTCTTGTCTATGCGTATGACGTGAATATGTTAGGAGAAAATCCACAAACTATTAGGAAAAACACGGAAATTTTACTAGAAGTAAAGCGATAGGTTTGGAAGTAAATCCTGAAAAGACAAAGTTTATGATTATGTCTCGTGACCAGAATATTGTACGTAATGGAAATATAAAAATTGGAGATTTATCCTTCGAAGAGGTGGAAAAATTCAAATATCTTGGAGCAACAGTAACAAGTATAAATGACACTCGGAAGGAAATTAAATGCACAATAAATATGGGAAATGCGTGTTATTATTCGGTTGAAAAGCTTTTATCATCCAGTCTGCTGTCAAAAAATCTGAAAGTTAGAATTTATAAAACAATTATATTAGCGGTTGTTCTTTATGGTTGTGAAACTTGAACTCTCACTTTGAGAGAGGAACAGAGATTAAGGGTGTTTGAGAATAAAATTTTTAGAAAAATATTTGGGGCTAAGAGAGATGAAGTTACAGGGGAATGGAGAAAGTTCCACAACGTAGAACTGCACGCATTGTATTCTTCATCTGACATAATTAGGAACATTAAATCCAGACGTTTAAGATGGGCAGGGCATGTAGCACGTATGGGCGAATCCAGAAATGCATATAGAGTGTTAATTGGGAGCCTGGAGGGAGAAAACCTTTGGGGAGCCGAGACGTAGATGGGAGGATAATATTAAAATGGAGTTGAGGGAGGTGGGATATGATGGTAGAGACTGGATTAATCTTGCACAGGATAGGGACCAATGGTGGGCTTATGTGAGGGCGGCAATGAACCTTCGGGTTCCTTAAAAGCCATAAGTACTAGTAGGTCTTAAAGCGTAGGTGAAAGATTATGATAGTGCCTATTATTATTATTATTATTATTATTATTATTATTATTTCATAATAGCAGTAGAACGGTGACGGTGATGTGAGAAAATGTATTTCGAACAGGTGTACAGGCTTAGGTATAGACAACGCTTAGCGTCCTTCCTAGTCATTAATTCTTTTATTATTTCACCCAAAAATGTTATACTTCTACTATTATTTCATGTATATAAATGTAAAGACAGTCAAAATTCGTGACTCGCGAAAACCTAAAAACCAAATAGACATAGTTTAAAACATGGTTCAGATAAAAAAAAATATCATATAATTACACGTTTCAACTCGCGAAAAATCGCAAAAATCCTATGACTCGTAAATTTAGTATATTTTCTGTCGTTATTAGCGAAAAGACGCTATTTTTCAGCAATTAATAAGTACATTATCTAAATTTTGAAATGTTAGAAGTTCTGTTTGAAAAATGCACAAGATTTGGAATGCTGGCGCTAGATGGCGTGAGTTGAAATGGTTCGTACACGGATTGATGCAACTGAAAGCAGTTTGAAACCTCTCTTTGATCAGGTGCCAACCTTAAAGAATCTATCACCTGATGCAGTACATGCATATAGTGAACTGAAGGACATAGTTAAAAATAGTCCTGGACTTTCAGTGCGACAAGGTTTGCTGTCGTTACGTGAAGATCACAGTGATTTTGTGGACGGAGCACTCCAAGCTATATGGGTTCCAGTTTTTAATGTTGACTGTGAATGTTTTTTTTTTTTTTTTTTTTTTTCCCACAGTTCTCGTGTATGCTAACAAATAGAAGAAGAAACCTTATAATGACGAACTTAGAACTGTTGTCTGCATACAACTTTGAATGTTAAATAATGTTAAGTATCTTAGAATTGTTGTCAACGTAAAACTTTGAATATAATTATAATTGTCAATTATTATCTTAAGCAACATATTCTACACTAATAATAAATCTGTAGCCAAAATTTTTCTGGTAATTTTCGATTTTCCAAAAATAATTGGTGTTAACATGTATAATTAACCATCCTGAAACCGAAAATCGCTTTTTTGAAATTTTTGTTTGTATGTCTGTCTGTCTGTCTATCTGTCTGTCTGTCTGTCTGTCTGTCTGGATGTTTGTTACATTTTCACGCGATAATGGCTGAACGGATTTCGATGAAAATTGGAATATAAATTAAGTTCGTTGTAACTTAGATTTTAGGCTATATGACATTCAAAATACATTATTTAAAAGGGGCGTTATAAGGGAGCCTGAATTAAATAAATCGAAATATCTCGCTTATTATTGATTTCTGTGAAAAATGTTACATAATAAAAGTTTGTTTACAAATGATTTCCGATAAGTTTTATTCTATGCAAAATTTTGATAGGACTGATATTTATGGATATACAAGACTTTTTAAATAACAATACAATACATTTTCACCGCCGCCTCAGATTATAGCGTTGTTGTTCCTGCAGTAACTCCTATGTGCAAAATATAAAATTTTTGAGTAGGAAGAAAAAACAAATTTATTCATTCCATGGCAATGGTACATAGGAGATCGTGAATTCTTACATTTTCGAAAGAAATAAATATAATTACATATCACTATATACGCTGTATCACTATTTTAATTATTTGAAGAGTTCAGAACCATAGTGGGGCAAGCGCCATTTACTGAAGACGTAGAAAACGAGGGTTAAAATTAAATTATTACCATAATTCAATGGAAACATATAGCAAGGAATATAAAGTTTACACATTAAAACTAAATGATAGGCTATGTCAATCTTCATTAAACTATGGTTGCATGTAATAACAATTACGAAACATGTTAAAGGAATTTGTACCAAATGAGTGGTCTCTGGATCAAAATGATCGCATTTTAATTTTTTTAATACAATTTAAATTAAGTAACATATTAAACGATTCATCCTTCTATCAAACACGAATGTTCCCTGGATCAAATGTCCTATTTTAATTATGTAATTACTTTATATTTATTTCTAACGGGTGCAGCGGAGCGCACGGGTACGGCTAGTAATTTAATAAAACAGGGCGTTTCGTTTTCACTCAAGAATTTTTATCCTTTTTAGCGAAGAATTTTAGCCCCTTTTATTCAATAATATGTTACACTGCAGTAGTATTTTACTCCTGCGCCATGGATGAGCGTGGATTATGGAGAAAGTCAGTAATGCCATCAAGAAGAACCGTCGGTCACGAAGTGCTTTTGAAATCATCAGAAATAGATGCTCTGTACTTGACGTTAAAAGCCAGTAGTTACATGTTTTGCTGTAATTATTGTCAGTTACCACTGCACTATATTTATTTCACAGAAGTGGTCATGTCCTTGCTGTTCCTCGTGTTGCTGGCGTCGGCGACGGCCTCGCCGCTGGGCAGGATGCAACTCTGCGGCAGCGAGCTGGCCAACAAGCTGGCGGAGATCTGCGCCGTCTACGGCTACAATGATCCCTTCAGGCATGCGCACTACGGTCAGTAACATTTCACTTTAATGCCTTCAAATTAATATTTTAGACTTCATAAATGGGAAAGCTCAGACAAAAGCGGTTTCTTTGTAGGAAGAAGTTAGTAAGGTCTCCGAGTCTTTCAGGGCTCGGTATCAAATTGCATGTAATAAGTAGGCTCCGTATTCCAGCTACCTATAAACTGGAATGAAGTTGCCAGATTCGAGGTATATGTAACGTCACAGCGCAGGTACAGGTACGTTAGTATACAAAATAGTTACGCATCCTCTGCCCTCTTCCTCTAGAGCAGCGGTGGCGAAAATGTAATCGTGCGCCGAGCCACTGTGTAACCTGCAATGTGCATAACACCTATGGAGGGAGGCGGACACCCGAAGGGGTAGTGAAGCAACTGTCTGACTTATTAACGGATTTTCATTTTCCTTACGTCAAGCACTTAAATATAATTTTATACAGTACAAGGCTACAAACTAATGTTTAGTAGTGTAACGAAGAAAGAAATGAACAATAAATGAACAATATCGCAACCTAAAATTAATTGTCTTCATAATGTCTCTGCGACAAAGTTTCAAAATCAGGATTTATGTCACTTACTGCCAGTCGTAGTTGATCACGAAGGTATTTGTCTGTCAATCTCGTGATCTAAATTTGGTTTTTACTATTTTAATTGTTGAAAATAATTTTTCACAAACGTAAGTTGTAGCGAACATGGTTCGACAGAGCAAGCGAAAGAACGAAGCTTCTGATATTTATTTTTTGGCAAAGATTTGAAAGTTCAACATTTGTCAAGTCCTTACATCTAGCTTTCATTTGACATCACATAGTAAATCAGTGAGTTCAAATTGAAGAGCTAACCGCATTATTCCTACATCTGCTGAAAAAGGGTCGACGTACAGAGATGATGATGATGATGATGATGAAGATTATGATGATGATGATGATGATGATGATAACAACAATAACACTTAACCTTTTAATGTTTAATCAGTAAAATGTAGTATAATGCCGTTTTATGTTATACAACCGTTTTCCTCGTAGCTTAATACTTGTGAACAAATCATACATTTAATATTCTCATCATATAGACAGCAAAAAAATGCGTCCTCCCATCCTACTTGAAACTTTCGTACATGGTTTCGAGAGAGAGACATATGCCACTCACAGGTCAGAGACAAATACAAACGGAACGGAGTTTGACTCCAGTTAGTGAGAGGTGGGGATTGGTGGAGGTTAGAAGCAAGCGAAATGCATAGCTATCACTGTGAGCCACAATTTCTCCCGAGTCACATTCTCGCCACGGCTGTTCTCGAGTCTAGAAAGTGAAAACTGGGACGCAATTATAGTGAGTAGTCTTATTGATCACTGCTTTTACTAGTCGTATTATTTAAATAAGTACATCTTTGTGGCTGATTGAAGGTTCATTGCAGAGATAAAATGCCTTAGGTAAGACGCTCAAGCACTGAAAGGCACTGCAATACCAAAAGTCGCAGAAAGTTGTTGAACGTAAACCAAAAGAACCTGTACCATCAAAATATGAAAATTATAAAGATATTAACTCGACGTTTAGCATGGATTTGTGTAACCTACCATGTTGTTCAGTGTCAGCATCCCAATTAATAAATTAAATAATCTACATTTTAGAGAATTTCTAGAAAAGTATATAGAAAATTAGTGGAGTTTCAGTGATGAGCGACATGCAATATCCTAATGAAACACGAAAAAATATCGGACAAGAGGAATATCTTGCACTACATCTAGCACCAATAACGTCATGTTTTCAGCGTTGGAGATGAATTGCTATTAACTCTCTACATCACTAGTGTTCTCAAAGTATGAAAGCAATCATTCACACGGTCCAATGTCGAAGTTATGTAAACATAAATCTCGAACTCTTCCCTCTCTTTTCTCCTTTAAGACGTATAAGGAGGTAAGAAATTTGTTAACATTAAACTTATCGTCTTTTTGTAGAAGATTCGACCTACGACAGCATCACACCTACAAGAACGCGGGTAAAAAGGGGAGTAGCCGACGAGTGCTGCAAGACGGGGTGTTCGCAGGAGACACTAGAGCAGTACTGCAACCCACCTCTCAAATCGTCCGACAGGTAAGGCTATCTTCACAATATCGATGGCCTAGATCTAATACTACCTACGTATGTGATTTTTCCAAAATTTTCAGGAGAGATATAAAACTGTTTATTATTTATACATTCTATCTATCTAGTATTCTTACTGATTATTATCCTTTTCAGTGATTCAAATAGAATGTATAATTAACAAACAGTTTTATGTCTCTCCTGACAATTTTGGAAAAATCACATACATGGTACTAGATCTAGGCCATCGATATGTTAAACAATTTTTATAATACGAAGTCCCTGTTATATGTAAAGAGAATTTCAACAGTGGTGGTTGACAAGATGGAGACGTCATTGGTCGATGACAATGAGATGATGCTCTACAATTGGTGGAATAATGGCAGCAGAAAGAAAAAAATAATGCAAATACCTCCATACTAGAGATGAACAAAACTAACTGCCGATCTCGCTCGCTGTGTTCGTTGCATTTGTCTTTCGAGTCTGGCTCGTCATTCTCTTGCGCTTCGAGTCTCGCTCATCATTCTCGAAATAGCATTTGGTCGGCGTGGAAAGATTTCGTAACTTTGAATAACATACATCATTGAAATAAATAGCATTATAATTGTTTAAATGAGACAAAGACAAAACAGAACAGTATCTTAGTTATCAAAATGTTCTGGTTCTATTATATTATATTACCTATGGTTATATAAATAGAAAAAAAACAATTCTCAAATAAATTTGCATTTCTAAGAAACATAAAACATAACGTTAATATCTTTTTACTTGAGATTGCACACTTGATCTTAAACATATGAAAAAAAATCCCTAGCCTTTTAATAAGAGCCTAGTAATTAAATAAAGGCTGGGAAATGGATTATTATACACTGAGAGGTAGAGATGTTTCAAATAGGCTACTTGATTGTTTATACATATATAACAGTTTCCAAAGTAGATAAAAGTTCAGTCAGGTATAAACAACTGTGGCGATTCAAGGCTGCTTGACTTCGGGAGTGATCAATCTCGAGTCTCGGAACACTCATAAGCAGTCTTTACGTCAAGGACGCGACATAATACAACATTGTCGTGCGGGTTTTCGGCTTTGCGGGCGCTGTTAGTCTCGCTTTCTCGATCGTTGTTCGTCTCTATTCCATAGGCTTACTATTTTAGTTTACTACAAGTTCAACCCGTATCTAATGCAAGCAACCCAGATTCGATCCCCGGCCAGCTTGTGGTGAAATTTGTGGAAGACAAACCAGGCGTTGCAGATAATATCTCTCGGAGTACTCTCCCTCATTTCAGCTATCATCTGAAATAGTGAAAAGTAGGTTGGGGTGAAGTCTTGGTGGTAAAAGTATTTCCGATCTTTATATAGGAAGGTCTTGGAACTTCGGGCACTAAGACTTATCAGTACATGTCTGAAGATGGAACTTAGCTCTGTCAAGTCTGAGGCAGGATAGCCTATCAGTATCGGATTCACAATGCCACCCAGACCATCTGTCGAAGTTGCACAATCACCGCATATGTAGAGGCCAAAGCAAGTCTAAGTGCAAGGATCCGTCCCTGGACCAACCTCTAAACGACACGCCATGTCGTTCGACAAACGGTGCGTTTGTTTCTTTTTTCTCCTTTAACCTGTTTTTAGATTAATTGGCTGTCAGAGAACATATTAATGTGGTTACTTGTATGGCCGAAGAGATGGTTTAATAATGGATAATTGATTATATCTGTGGTGTTTGGGTAAAGGGAGATAAGTCATAAAAATGAGTCCGGAGATAAATGAAAATTAAACTTTGAACCCTTATTACAAATAATTTTCTACACAAATAAAACACATCAACTGTTAGTATTCTTTGATTTTTGCACACCCACTTGTATAATTTAACTTGTGTACTCATCTGGGAAACAAAATTCCACCTGGACAAAAAAATGACTTATACCCCTTTACCCGAACACCACAGATATCTTGGCAGGGAATATTTTGGTAGGGACGATATGTTAAGGATTTTTAATATAAAGTGCAGGAAAACATTTTCATTATACCATTAGGCAAGGTTAATGAGGAAATCCTTGGTTGAGAAGCTTTTGTCACCTAGTCTGCTTTCAAAAAATATGAAAGTTAGAATTTATAAAACAGTTATATTACCGGTTGTTCTGTATGGTTGTGAAACTTGGACACTCAGTTTGAGAGAGGAACATAAGTTAAGGGTGTTTGAGAATAAGGTGCTTTGAAAAATATTTGGGGCTAAGAAGGATGAAGTTACAGAAGAATGGAGAAAGTTACACAACACAGAACTGCACGCAGTGTATTCTTCACCTGACATAATTAGGAACATTAAATCCAGACGTTTGAGATGGGCAGGGCATGTAGCACGTATGGGCGAGTCCAGAAATGTATATAGAGTGTTAGTTGGGAGGCCGAAGGGAAAAAGACCTTTGGGGAGGCCGAGACGTAGATGGGAAGATAATATTGAAATGGATCTGAGAGAGGTGGGGTATGATGGCAGAGACTGGATTAATCTTGCTCAGGATAGGGACCAATGGCGGGCTTATGTGAGGGCGGCAATGAACCTCCGAGTTCCATAAAAGCCAGTAAGTAGTAAATTGGAGCTGTATTTTATATGTAGTTCATGAAATAATCTAACAGATCTCAAAATCGATTTTTTATTCTGATTTGTTTTATTTTGCTCTACTGAAAAATTATGTCTGTCGACTTAAAGTGAGATATTCCAGGCAGCCTCGCTTATTTATTTAACCTGGTAGAGATAAGGCCACCAGGCCTTCTCTTCCCCTAGAGGATTACAACTACAATATGAAGAATGCAATTACAATTACATAAAGATCAAAGCACGAAAAGATTACCTGATTAATAAAGGCTAGCCAATTTATTGCAGAAGTTAAGAACAAAAAAAAAGACTTTTTTTTTAACTGAAGTACAAATTAAACCTAGGATAATAAAATTATATAGTAATGAAATTACCGGATATTGAAATATTCTGTGGTGGAATAAAAGAACTACAGTATTTACAAGAAGCCATATCTGAACGAGTCTCAATTACTGATCCAGTGTCTAGTAAGTTTGCGTGTGAATTCAATTTTATTTCGACAGTTCCTGATGCTAGCAGGTAGCGAATTTCAGAGTCTTTGCAGGGCTATTGTGAAAAAGGATGAGTATGAGGAAGTGCGATGGAATTCTATCATCTCGTCATTTTTACAAAAGAATACCAGTTTTACACAGCTAAAAATTACCCAGCATACGATAGGAGAGACTGTTGTATCTTTAGCATAGTTTACCTTTGAACATTTTTTGTTTTTTTATTTTTTGCTACTACCTAGAGGACTCAAACGGAAGTAGATTATAGAGAAAGCCACTAAGTAGCTCTGGTCGTAGTTTCGGTTTGATTTATTGCAAAGTGTGAGTTCTGTGGACAAAAGAATTTTTTTAGTACCAAAAGTAAACATTTCGTTCATTGATATATGTTTTATCACAAAACCAGATTGTATTTGTTACTATCCGTCAAGTACAGTGTGTTCCCTATCATCTGGTGAATAATGGTATTTTAATTTCCATGATTTATTCGAATCTCTAGTATTGGGAGCCATATTTGTTTAAACATACCCCTCTTGTACCTTTGAACACAAAACATTTTGTACCATGGAACATGTTCCAAGGTACACGATACTATCTGTGTTTGTTTTATTGTAAGATCATGTCACGAAGGAAGTCTGGAGTTCAGATGCCCCAATTGATCCGGATGCCTTGAAGAAAGCTGTTGAAGCAGTTATTGCTCCTCCAGGAAATAAAATCTCTATCTGACAAGCCTGCTCCGGTTTATGTTTGCAAATACATTTTAAATATGATTGTCAGTTTTTACAGCTATATTCCCACCTATAGTCATGTGTTCCAACTTACAAGAGGGTATGTTCCAAGGTACATGAACATGTTATACCTTTGAACAGATTATATCTGTGGTGATCGGGTAAAGGGAGTTGTCATTTTTTGTGCAGATGGAATTGTGTTCTCTAGACTAACACACAAGTTAAATTAACAAATATGTGTGCAAAAATTAAAAGAATAGTAGCATCTGATGTGTTTTATTTGTGTAGAAAATTATTTGCAGTAAGGATCCGATGTTTAATTTTCATTTATCTCCAAACTCATTTTTATGACTTATCTCCTTTTACCCAAACAAGACAGAATATTGCCTCTTCATTTTATTTTTTCCATCCTTAATAGATATGTAAAACAGGAAAATACATACAGGAAGTTGCAAAGGAATATTCCATTTTTTCATTTAAAAACTTACATTTCTAAATATAAAAATAAATAAATAAATAAAATGTGAAAAATGTTTAAAGGTACAAAAGTCTCCCCTATCCCTTAAATGTTTACTCTTTCTTACGAAACAGTTTGCGTAGAATTATTTTACACGAGTCTTCAAATGGGACAATAAATAGTACCACCCGTTGTTTTGTTCCAGGTCTAAGGTCTTGAAGGTCTCGGAAGACCATTCCATCAACCACATTCCGCAGGATGACTCTGCAGCTTCCGCCGTCTTAACCTCGGAAGTGAGGCGATCTTCAATAGCCAGGGAAGAGAAGAACGACCTCGTTAGTAAGGTCAGAGGTCACCACGACAAAAAGGGTCGGCGGGCAAATAACAGATGCCGATGTCGGCGGAGACGTCGACGCGGAAAGGTGGCTAATTTGCTGCATGCCCCATCTCATTACACTCCCCGCTATTAACACCTGTTGCTTCCTCAGAGCCTCACGCACATGTAATCATAGGAATGCTAACTGGCTATTAAGCACACAAACCGTTTGCAGACAATCTAGAGATCGCCAATCGCAAGTTTGCTTTCCATAATTTCTCTATGAGAAAACAAAATGAATTGCTCAAGTAGAACCAGAAAATAGTTAATTATTAGAGTTCGGATATGTATTCAACTACGAATATTGAAAACACGCATGCTCATATATATGCCTACACAAGAACTACTCAAATATGTTATTAAAGTTTATAAACTACACTTAGTTCCATAATGTCTGACAGGCGATGTAAACATTGCCGGCAGAGGAGGAGAGAAGTATAATTGCTATTCCATGTTTATCTTGAAGTTGCGCGACGGTTTGAAGCGTTCTACTCCGCCCAACTTCATGGGACATGACTCATGTAGATCTTTTTTATTTTTATTTTAGTAGGTTATTTTACGACGCTTTATCAACAGCTTAGATTATTTAGCGTCTGAATGAGATGAAGGTGATAATTCCGGTGAAATGAGTCCGGGGTCCAGCACCGAAAGTTACCCTGCATTTGCTCATATTGGGTTGAGGGAAAACCCCGAAAAAACCTCAATGATGTAACTTGCCCCCACCGGGAATCGAACCCGGGTCACCTGGTTTCGCGGCCAGACGCGCTAACCGTTACTCCACAGATTTGGACTGTAGATCTTTTGTTGTATGGTAGAGTTATCAACGGATTTGTAGCTCAGGAATGCGTCGTGTGGCATATACAATGTGATTCACGAAGATTGTGCAATATTCTAGGATGTGATTTCTGGTATCATTCTGATGAAAAAAAGTTCATATAAACATATGTCACATTTTTTAAATGTTAAATATAAACGTAGATATTATGAAGGTTTAAGTATTTAAATTATTTACAAGAATCGTATTGGGTGTATTATAAATTCGTTAAAGAACATTCATGTTATTACTCACCTGAAAAACCTGTATTAAAGCCGGTTTTCAAAGACGCAACTTCTGCAACAATAAATATACCTAGCCGCCCGAGTGTGAACTGCGCGCGCCGAATTCCCTAACTTCCGTTGTTCTGATGCTAGGTAGATACGTTGTACCGGTGTTGAGTTATCTCTAACCCTGACCCTGATGTCACGAGATGTTGTGTCGCTGCTATAATCTGTACTGTAACACATACAGCTCCAGACGTCCAGAGAGAGAGAGAGTTCACAAGAATGCGTGTTGCGGAAGAAAGAAACGTGATTTCAACCGAAACTATTCAAAATCGGACACATGTATATATGAACTTTTTTATCAGAATATCAGAACTCACATCCTAGAGTATTGTACAATCTTCGTGAATCACCCTGTATAATGGCACGCAACACGTTTTTATCGTGGGTGCACAAAAAGTCTAATTGGGCTCTTTATGCATGCTTCATACCCTTTCCGATAAGCACCTCTATATCTAATTCTTCGAGTACTGCACTTGGCATATCGCTGTAGAAATTTGCCACTCAGGCCTGTCTACTTATCTTACCATCATTGCGTTCCACGCTTAATAGGATTGTGTTCGGTTCATAATAGTACACATTTTTTTTTTAATATCTGCGTATCGTATCAACACTACAACGTAACGAATGCTTAGCTTGCCATATCGTTGTACATGTTTCGTACGTATCTGCGTATCATATCGTCGTACAGTTCCACGCTATGAACACTATGTCTGGCGTACACACATTTGGTACATATCGTTAATGTTTGCGGTGTCGCTATAACTTAACTTCGAATCGTATGGTCGTACCTGACGCATCGTTGCATATGTATGACTCAAAAATAATTAAAATATTATGGATTATTGAATCATATATTATTTCCTTGCTTGTGTAGGCGCCGATGAATTTAATCATTCCTCTCTCAATCCGCTTCATCATCTCTCGACACCACAGACTCCAATATCGTCGGCTTAGAGTGTAAATCTGCTAACTACTAAAAAGGAAATTTTAGAAGGAAAGCAAAAAACTGGGTTTAAATTAACTCTAAAACTTTAGAACCAAATCCAAAGTATAGGGCCTAGGTGGTATTTGTACCTGTAATTTGGATTTGGTCCTAAAGCATGTATGTATGTATGTATGTATGTACAGTATGTATGTATGTATGTATGTAACCAATGCCTACCCACTTCACTTTACGTGATTCGGGTTTCGCATATTGCGGATAGATGGTAGGACTGTGACCCATTTTCTAGTTGCACACCACTTCGGCGGGTCACGCTGTAGGCATGCATGGTATGTATCTGTGGAGCGTTATGTCCTGTCTAGGGTGAGTGTATTGTAAGGTTTTGTGTAAGTGTAGTGTATGGAATGAGTGGTGATGATGATGAAGGGAGAAGGGGAAACCTGGTGGCAACACGATGGACGAATCACTATCAACAATGACATATGCCTTCTCTTCATATGCACTACAGAGAGATTTGGGATTTAATCCAGGCATATTGGTGCACAATCTAGTGATTAGAAGTTGTGCACCACCATCTCTCCTAGTCCCGAGATAGAAATTTTACGGTCGGGATCGAACATGGGCCAGCTAGTCTGGAGGCAGACACCCTATCACAGAGCTAACTCGACGGACTTTGGTCCTAAAGTTTCAGAGTTAATTTAAATTCAGTTTTTTTGTTTCTACTGTAAAATTTTCTTTTTGATAGCCAATGATTTATCACTTCTCTGAATGAGAGAATTACATGACATTAATAAAAAAGGGAGAGGAATGAGTGCTGGATACGTAATATAATATAAGTTCTGTGCACGCCCACACTTATACCATCATCAATAATTTATTTGGTGCCATGTAACGACATTGCATGGAAAAATCTCGCTGCGTGTTCCGTTATTTCACTTCTGATACAATACTGTACTGACGTTGTCAACCTAATCGTGATTCGGTTCTACGATACACGGATTTATAAAAAGTGCTTAAAATGTTTTGAGATTTTTATAGGTCTACATCAATATTCAAATATTGACAAAGGAAATGTAAAAAAATATGATTCATCATATATAAACCTTGAAATCACGAAACTTTATTAAATTAGAACTACCTACTAAAGATACAAAAGATAATAAAATTAAAGCCGGTCTAACTTCATAATAAATTGTTTGAACAACAGCACGTAATCCACCTAATAATGCATTATTAGAATTAGATGATCAACCGGCAATCATAACAGTATAAACACCTAAACTAGTGTAGCAAAGAAAAAATAATAAACCCAATTCAAAAGAAATAAAACCAGTTATTAACATATTACAATTTAATTTGCTGATAATATTAATATTCTGAAACGTTCCAAGTATTGGCTCCTTAAACATTCATGATTTTTCTTTCGCTAACGGTTCTCTATAATTTCTTAAATAGATCTACTCATTAGGAATGGCCTATATTTCAAAACAAGGTGTCCATATCCATATCATTAACATAATAACTTTGGACTTCAAAGTATTTACAAATGAGCAACTTCTATAGAAACAGTTAACTTCGTTTATAAGTTTGGAACCTTGTTATTACCCACTTAAAAGATTGGTGACTAGAATCGAACTAATCACACAGAGTCATTATGGAGCGTTAATTACGGTCTAAATGAGATAAAGTAATGGCTAACAACAGTGGGCCAATATTTCCGTGTTTACCATATAGGCTACAGATGTTAAACTACAGAGGTGTCCAAAAAAATGTACTCACTGTTTGCAAGTCCATATCTCGTGACATATTTGACTTGACGTGGCAATTTTTGGCACTGAAAGAGGATTATGGTATGTGTTCGAAATGACCACCACAAACATGTATACAACGTCCATGGCGCCGAACTGCACACCGAACTACGACTGTTATTGTATCTGGCGTAATGGCAGCACGTGACTCTTCGATTTTTGCACGTAGCTCGTCAATTGTTGCTGGTCTTTGTCGATACACGTCATTCTTTACGGTCCCCCAGAGGTGTCAAATCAGGAGTCCGAGGTGGGTACTCAACAGCACCTCTTTGACCCACCCACCGTCCGGGTAGAGTTCTATCGAGATAAGACCTGACATCTTGATGGTAGTGAGGCGGTGCTCCGTCTTGTTGCATGTAAAAGAGTTCATCACCATACAGATTTTGGACGGCAGGCAAAATCTTTGTCTGAAGTATATCAAGATACGCCTGACTAGTTACGGTACCCTCGAAGAAGAAAGGACCAATCAAACCACGCACTGATACACCACACCACACAGAAACCTCCTGTTAGTGCGTCAAAGAGGCGCTGTTGAGTACCCACCTCGGACTCCTGATTTGACACTTCTGAACTTCTACCTCTGGGGGACCGTAAAGAATGACGTGTATCGACAAAGATCAGCAACAACTGACTAGCTACGTGCAAAAATCGAAGAGTCATGTGCTGCTATTACGCCAGATACAATAACAGTCGTAGTTTGGTGTGCAGTTCGGCGCCATGGACGTTGTATACAAGTTGGTGGTGGTCATTTCGAACACATACCATAACCTTCTCTCAGTGCCAAAAATTGCCACGTCAAATCAAATATGTCACGAGATATGGACTTTCAAACAGTGAGTACATTTTTTGTACCCCTCTGTATGTTCAAATTTATGTACATATGCAACTTTCGAAGGTAGTAGGTCGTTCTCTACGGTCTTATGGTTACCACTTTCGCTTGACTTGGCTTTTCGAAGACATGACTCTGGATGGATTCTTAACTTAGTCTTGCTTTGACCCCTTTGTGCGCCTTATATTATATGCGATGATTGTCCAGGCCAACACGTGAATCCGACGCTAACAGAGCCAGGTTCCATCCTCAGACGAGAACCTGATAAGCCTCAGGGTTCGGAGCGCCAAACCCTTTCTGTATAGCATCGGAAATCCATACTACTCGTACCTCAAGACCTTATCCTAGCTTATTTTAAAATATTATAGATGATAGAAAAAATAAGGGGAAGGGGAGAGTGTTGGTGGAATAAAAAAGGGAAACGGGATAGCCTGAGAAGTACCCTCTGCAACGTCTACTTTGTCCACCACAAATTCCATCGCGATTCTGGATGGGGATCAAACCCGGGTCACCTGGACGAAAGATCAGGAAGGATGCACTGGAAGGAATGGTGAACGGGAGAAGAGTTCCGGGCATAAGAAGATATCAGATCATAAACGACATTGATATATATGGATCATATGCGGAGACTAAGAGGAAGGCAGAAAATAGGAAAGATTGGAGAACGCTGGGTTTGCAGTGAAAGACCTGCCCTTGAGCAGAACACTGTGAATGAATGAGTATGTTAACAGAAAATGAGAGAATTGAGATCCTAATGATGATGAGATTTGGTGACGTCTATATTCTCTGAAATTCTCTCTATTCTACTCACAATTTATTGAAAAACTGGTGGTCAATTTGGTAGAGTTTTGTTAAAAATTGTGCATACCTCTTGTTTACCTTGGAGTCCGGAATTTTCGTCACCCGGTGATTTCGTCACATATTACATTTTGCCACTCCAATATTTTGTCACCGACTCACTTTTGTCGCCACTATATTTCGTCACCATATCACTTGGTCACCACCATATTTTGTCACCAATTTAATTTCCTCATCACTATTCGCCACCACAACTTTTCCTCCCTTCGTGTCGCTACCCTAGCTGATACCTATATAAAATGTTATGGATGAGCTAACCTCAATCTTCGATTACTTTGAGGATAATTATGCCATGAATCGTAGATGTGGCAGAGGTAGGCACCAGTCCATGTTCCCTCCAAATACATGGGATTGTTACATTCGTGCCAGGGAAAACCTGCCCAGAACAACAAATAATTGCGAAGTGTGGCATAGACGTCTCAATATTTTAATGGGCAAAGCACATTCCTCCTTTTACCATGTCCTTCAGTTACTACAAGAGGAGACTGCTAGGTTACATCAGGACATTGACAAATTAGAAGCAAGTCAGTCTCCACCCAGAAAAAAGAAGAAATACACGTCCTTAGAGAGCAGAATTGCACGAATTGTTGATAGGTATGAACCTATAGAACAGAAGACAACATCCTTGATTACCTACGTGTCGTAGGTCACAACTTCAGTGGAAATTTTGGTTCAAACTCCATAAAGCAGGATGGATGTATGCAACTTCAAAGTCCATGTTAATACAGAGCATTAAAATAATTATACAGTGATGGTTTTGGATTCATAATGAAAACAGCCTAAATGTAATTTTCTGCATTATTTTGTTGACGAAATCCTCTCAGCATAAAAAAATCGCAAATGTATATGATGATGAAATATCTTCGGTGACAAAATCTCCTCAGTGACAAAAAAACATGATGACAAAATGTATTTTATGACCAATAAACTAATGAAAAATAGGTGACATACTATAACGGTGACGAAAATTCGGTTACGAAATACCCTAGACCCGTTTACGTCTTGTTACCAAAGCCTAACATCATAATCACTCCTGTGATGTTTATGAATCAACATCAATTACAACTAAGGAAACTCTCCGGTCATATCGCAACGTTAGTGCTTAACGCAACACAGGACAACACTAGGGTGTTTGGCAGAGTGATCGTCACTCGCCTAGTGATAGAGCTTGGGTCTCTTGTCTAGCGAGGATAGTGATGCTCTCTCATCAATTGTATTGCCCAGGCTTTTAGTATCTTCGTCGATCTTTCCCTCCTTCGATTCAACCGTGCTTCGAACCTTGTTTGCGATATTCTTCCGTTCATTCGTTGCTATTACGTTACGTCCATTTTAGACTTTTCCCCTTCAGAATTCTGTAAAGTTCCTTAAAAAGAACGATAAAAGCTAAAGACAAGTTGCCAACAGGCTTCGAATTCATAAGTAATCTTCCTCATAGCTCCAAGCAATCCCTGTGGAAGACATACATGTTCATCTTCCTACCGATAATCGAAATTGTTGCGCTTGTAGCACGAAACGCTACCACTTTAGTATTTTTATTTTTTAGATTGCAAGAACTGTAATAGGTTCAAGCGACCGGTTCTTCCAAAGAGTTATTTTTAATCTATACCTTTCCCGTACTTCAGAGTCCACTGCCCTAAATTAGCCAATTTCGCTGAAAAGAAGAGCATCAACCCTGAATTACTAGAAAACAGAACAGGCATTAATTATGAAATTACAGTTCTGTGCAGGGATGAAAATCACGAATTTGTAATCAAGCAAACGTGGCACGCATACTCAGGAATTTTTATAGTGGCCGACGGGGGCATGTCGGAATTCACCTCACAGGTTTGTGACCTATTCCAAGAATCACTTGGGCGCGAGACGATCCAAAACTGCATGTGCTACTCCTGCCTGGGGCTGCATGCTATATTCGTCGCTTAATTGCACGAGGCCGTGTGCCCCATCATCCCAAACCTCACATTATTACACCAATTAAATGAGCAAGTGCCAACAACTACTTTTTTTTCTACAGGGTGTTCTAAATACGAGTTAATGTTTTATACATGAACAAAAATGGAAACCACTGTAAAACTTCTAATACGATGTAATCTAATTCCTGTCAGATCAGTTTATGTTATTCATTCTTCCTTAAAACTGAACTTTATTGCAAAATTTAAGAAAAATTGGCTTCACCAAATATGGAAAAACAGTTTTCAGTGTCAAGCATTAATAACAACTATTAAAATAATAACAATACTATTCTATACAACGATTATAATGCACGAGGGGAGAATTTACCTCTAGACTATCTTACACTACAGTCTAGGTTTCGCAAATAGAAATATCTAACTCTCTACCTTTCTACACATCAAGCTCCCTACTTGTCTACATTTTTATCTTCCTATCCATTTACACGTATTTCTCCCCACCTATTCGCATGACTACCGTCTTTCTTATCTCTCTACATCTCCATCTGCCTCCTATCTTCCGTATGTGTACAGGCCGATTATTTAGTCCTGACAGCTCGGCGACGCGAAAGAGGGGAAGCTCCGGAGTAGAGATAACAGCAATCGGTCAGTAAAGAAATTTAGTACAGCTTACTGTGCTCCAACCACGAGAAAGTCTCTGCCGGATGAGACGAAGGGGATAATGCTGTGAATGAATGTTGATGTCATAAGATGTCATAAGGTCACACACGTGGGTACTCTTATCTCTATTGGCTCGCTGTCACAGCACAAACAATAACATTGATACACACATGTTTATACTACCCTAGTTACAAAATTAGATCACTGTTAATCTCCTGGTCTTTTAATCTCTCCATACAGGAAATAACAAATGCAGGAGAGCGAATGGTTTTTAAACTGACGTTATAACGATAATATTATATATCTACTTCGCTCCAATAGATGACGCAATAGTAAGCACATTCCTTTCACGGTTGATCTCCTGGTTGGAGAACAGTAACTGTACTGGAAACACATCGCTCTACCGCACTCGCGACATCCGATCGCACTGGATGCAAGCGACTAACTAACCCGAACATACCTTGGCGTAACCTAATGGACTCGTCTGACCCAGGCGCACATTATCGGCGATAGTTAGGACTGTACCTCCCCACCTTCATATGTGTCTTTCTCCCTACCTGTCTGTCTACTTCCCTATTTGTCTAACCTATCAGCACAGTCTAGTATATACAGTCACGAAGCTTGAGTTGTTGAGGGTACTAGGAACAATAGACTATGCCAGTATCATTTCGCATTGTCTGTGCTGAGGCGATAGTAGTGATCCTAGTGGTTAGCAACTATCTATGGATGCATATTCCCTACGTATTGAGCTTCGTGACTGTATATACTAGATTGTGCTATCAGTTTATTTCCCTACCTGCGTAATGTAAACATCTCTGCCTGTCTACTTGTCTATCTCCCTCTCACAAGCAAACATTCTCATGGGAGCAGATAAACAAGTTAATTTTTATTCTTCCACCATGTTAATAATGTCAAAACAAATGCTTATACAAATTTTGGCCGATCGAACGCAATTATGAGGGCCGTAAAAATAAGTTTCCCTGTGACCGTTTACAGAAAGAAAACACAATTCCATTGGAAAAATTTATTGGAACAGATACAAGAACAGCTGAACTATTTTTCAACATATTCTCCACTGGAATTGAGACTTTGTCATACCAGACAGCTGTCACACACTGGTTTCGATCCCAGGTGGCAGACT
Organism: Periplaneta americana; assembly: GCF_040183065.1. Classification (NCBI taxonomy): domain Eukaryota; kingdom Metazoa; phylum Arthropoda; class Insecta; order Blattodea; family Blattidae; genus Periplaneta; species Periplaneta americana. Next base: position 121,433,271 of record NC_091127.1, read on the forward strand.
TCTACAACACACGGATACAAAAATTGATCCCACGGTATGACAAATGTCTCAATTCCGGTGGGGAATGTTGAAAAATAGCTCAACTGCTGTATCTGTTCCAATAAATCTTCCCTTGAAATTGCGTTTCCTTTCTGTAAACGGCCCCAAGGAAACTTATTTTCTTTGTGGCTCTCGTAATTGCGTTCGAGTGGCCAAAATTTCTGTAAGCACTTGTTTTGACATTATTAAAATGGTGGAAGAATAATTAAACTTGTTTATCTGCCCCCATGAGAATGTTTGCTTATCAGTTTAGCCTACATGTCTACATATCTACCTAATATTTGTCATTTGTCTTTTTCCTTATCTGTCTAGTGTCTAGGCATCTACCTCTTTACTTATTGTTTGACTCTTCTTAGTTTCAATGCAGAGAAAGGAGATTAGTTAGTGGTGGGATAAATTGATACCGTATTTTATTACCGTCTACAGCCTGAATTCTATTGAAATTGCTCGATTATATCTGACAAGGGAATGTAGAGTAAGATATGAGGCGACAGTAACTTGTAATATGATGACCGTAAAATGTCTTGTGATTTTCAATATTAAAATTGAATAATTTTAAGGAGATTTAGAACTGTTATACAATTTTAGAATACCGATATATAAATATTTTGAGACGTTTGACGAAATGTTGATATTTTAAAATTATAAGTAGATCCGCTATTCTATATCCTTATGTATTCTATTACCCATGCAAGTATACTTCGTTCTATAATGTCTGACAGAAGAAGTAAACATTGCCGGTAGAGGTGGAAAGAAATATAATTGCTATTCAACCGATGGCAGAGGTCTCATTCCACGCTTGTCTTGAAGTTGGGCGGGGGTAGAACGCTTCAGAGCGTGAGCGTCAAGCGTGAAATTAGATCTCTGCCATTGGTAGAATAGCAGTTATACTTCTCTCTCCCTCTGCCGCCAATGTTTACTTCTTCTGTCAGACATTATGGAACGAAGTATATTACACATTTCGATATGAAGTACGTTGCGTTCATGTCTTATGTGAAAAGATATACATTTTTTCTCACATCTAGGCTTTAAAATATTAAATTTACAATGTTAAAGCTGGATTAATGTTCCATAGTAGTAAGTGCTGAAAGATAAACATTGCAACCATTTTAGCATTTGATATGTCAATTCAGCAAAGTTGCTCTTTTCCGTTTCCATAATGTTTGGCATAGGAAATATTTTCGCTATATGAAATATTCTTCAGCTACAAACTGCAAAATGTCACCGGTAACATGTGACAGAAAACATTTTCACTAGGTATATAAATCAACCTTCAGCTACAATCTGCGAAATATCACCGACAAAATTTTACAATTATTACTTTCAATATTTTTAAATAAAAATAAAGAAAACTGATTTCTATGTTGTACATCGTATTATAATGTCGTATATTTATATAACATATTTCTGCAAATGTTATGTATATTTGCAGACATATTTCAGTATTTTGGATATGCATACATATCCGGACTCTGCTGATATGAAAGCCGAATGTTTCTCCTTATCCCGCCAACACAACAGCTGCATTATCCCACGACTCATCAATTCACAGGGCTTATACGCTGCTTGATGTATGTGTTGCATGTTTCCATGTTTGGCACCGTTATTTTGCAAGTTTTGAAGCTTCTTTTGTTCTTATACACAAGCTTAATGTAATATCGAGGCATGACTGTTCTCATAAAGCGATATAAAGCACTAATACGTTACCTACGAGCAATATAATTACCGGTAACTAAAAGTGATATTGATAAAGCAAAGTAGTAATTCATTTCTAAAACGTATTACTTTCTGAGATATGAATTGACTGATATCATAACTCTGTTTATTACTTCGTTACTGAGCATCCGCAGTATGTTATAACATGTACTTGGAAAAATTCAGGTGGCCCAAATTTTGTTTCTCGGTCTGTAGCCTACAGTATGTACTTGTCGAAATAAATTTAAATTCACCCAAAAAAAATTAAATAAAGAATATTTACAGTATTAATTATTGAAATGACATATTCACTTAATAAAAGCATATCGGAGAGATTTATAGTCATATTCGGAAATGGTATTTCAATATCAAAACATTTCACCATTAAAGAAATAATACTGTGGAAAGTTTCCTTGCGCGTGGATCGCAGTAATTTGTAAATTCCTATCAACTAACTTACTGTGGATATATACAGTTTGAGTATGACTATTTCGTTTATATGACGTCATTGCATTTTCGACCAATGAAGTGTAATGAAATTTTGAATTCCAACCAATCACAGTCAGATTTTGCGATAATTTCTGCAGCTAGATTTATCGCTATAAATTTATCGTATGGTCGTTCTTTTGTTTAGTCGTTGTCGCCAACTGTTTCCCCGTAAATTGATGATCATGAATACATTAAGATGCAACTACACGGTTAAACTTTTCTTTCAACTTTAAAGCAATGAATGCAGGATTGATATTTAATATTAATTAATATATTTACGCAGTGAAGACCACTTTCAAAACGGCGCACCATGTAGACACAAAATCTTTATGCATCTTAATTGAACGTACCTTTTAAACTTGATTCTTTCAATATTCTTCCCAGATTGCACGCATACGCGATTGGAATATTGAACTGTGTAGATGCAGCTTTAGTTCCGTTACACACTACAGCGAGAATGCGTTTGTCGAGCTATAAAAAATGCTTTCGTGTAGCACTCATTGTAAGTAACGGTCGAAACAAGGCACAGCTGACATTGGTCCTGCTTCCACAGGTAGGCCTAACGTAACCTATATAATTGTAGCCTATAACATTTGTATTGAAATTAAACAATTAATAGACGATCAAATTTATGTAACATCATCGCATATCAAACTCAAAGATCTTGCATAGTAATAATGTCTTTGATCAAACTGCCTTCTGTATGGCGTAATAAATTTCGTGTTTTAATTAGGCCTATCTATACAGAGATGGCTTCACTGTGTAGCAACATGTCTCGCTGTGAATACATAAGCATTGGTATATAACTGTCCCCACTGTTACTGTTAAATTAAATTTTGATTTCAGCAGATAATGAAAATGTATTTGCTATAATAATAATAATAATAATAATAATAATAATAATAATAATAATAATAATAATAGAAAAGTGCAGTACATGTAATTAACATTGTTAAACCAGTATTTCGCTTTTCGCAATTGGCATTACTGAATAATAACATCGAATTTCTTTATTGCAATAATCGATATTCATCTACGAGTATTTCAACTTCACAATGTCTGAATAGGTTAAGTATTCGTTAATATACAATTATTAACATTTTGTGATCGAATTTTAGGGATATATTATTTAAATTTTTATTTTATTCACGAAATAATCCTAATAAATGTCACTCGAGGTCTGAGATTTCCCAGATCTCAGACCTCTAGTGACATCACTACAGATAATATCTGTTCATTATCTAATAACTTCTTCTATTCTGCTAAAGTTTGATTACTATTTTGATGATAATAATAAAAAGGTAAAGATATTTCTATTACAGACCTTGGAGGCTCAGAACCTAGCAGGAAGTTAAGGCTTCCATATTTTCTCGAAAATCAGCATTAGTAGCACCAGGTATATCAATCATACTTGCTGCCGGCCTTTAGTTAAAAAAATACATATATATATATTCCATGTACTCGTCTCTGTTAAAGTCTGAGTATAACTTGGTGCTATAGTGTGGCTGGAAGGATTAGATCAATGGAGAAAGTCCATGACCACATCGGGAATCCAACCGTTGCGGTCTTCCGGCTTGCAGCGTAACTTTTTAATCACAACACTGTAATAGTAATAATAATAATAATAATAATAATAATAATAATAATAATAATAATAATAATCAGTTGCTACAGGTATCCCGAGCAGAAGACTTCGACCGAGGATATCTAACCACTGAAGATGTCTGCCGCAGTAGTATACGAAACGTCTGGTAACATCTGCACCAGTAGACCACGGCATCTTAGCCCGAAAGCTCCGTTTCAAATAATAATAATAATAATAATAATAATAATAATAATAATGTGATTGTACTTAATTGCGTAATTAACATAGTTGAACAGTCATGCCTTGAACTAGTAAAAACAAACATTTTGTTGTAGATATACAAGTACAATGCGAAATGTGGCTTGTTATTACTCATATGTTATCATTGTTTCTTACATGTCAGAGAACAACTCTGTAGTACAGATTTTTGGTGTGACTGAAGTATCGTTGACTTTCAATAATTTTATTAAACTACAAAACTAGCTAATACCAGTTTCAGTTAATCTAAAAATTGTAGATGATATAGGACGTTCTTAGATAAGGTGAGCATTTGACGCAGCAGCTTTGGATAAGGCGAAGACAAGTGGCTCTTTTGGCAGAAATTGAGGAAAGAGTACAAGAAACCCATTCATTTTCTAACTTTGAATGTTGCGTGTTTTCACACTTTATCTTTAGTTTTACTCTCATTTATTTTCTGTCTTCTTGCTCATTCATATTTCCTTCTTTCTTCGGCTCTCTTGTGTTTCTTGCCTCCTTTTTCCGATTTCTTATATTTCTTTTAGATGCTTCTTAAGAATCTTATGTATTTTCACTTCATTTACATTTCATTTCTCTAATCATTAATTTATTTCTCTTTCTTGCTTTCCATATGTACCACTTTCTTCGTATAACTCTTAATTCAATACAGCTGTATTCCAAATGCATTACTTCTTAACTCTTTACCATCCTTATTACAATACTCCAATTCTTTCATTGCCCCTTTGTTCTCAGTAAGTTATTCTTTCTTTCTCTCGTCCTTGTTTCATATCTTCCTTGCTTATTTTACCTATTTTTAATAAGTCTCCCGCATATGTTTATTTAATTTTTATTCCTCCTCATTTACTTATACAATTCGGCAATAATCACTTTCAGTATACTGTTTTTTACCAAAATAAAGTAGGGTTTTCCGCGTCGCAGTATTAGATATATGAAATAATTCCACTTCTTAATAAGATGACGGTAATCATATTTGTCAGTCACTTCTGGCCAATATAGAATGTATTTGTATTAGTCATCAGTCATATTGTCAACGTATCAACTCAGGAAAGGCCTCACCCTTTGGAATGAAATTATCTATATTTGCGAGACAAATAGGTTAAAATATTTGGTTAGCGGAATCTGCAAGCGTAAAATATCAACAAACGACTACACTTCTTAATTTATTATTTTCATTTTTCTTTCCTTTCTATACAGGGTTGTTTCTGATTTCTGATAACTAATTTGAATGACGTCATGTGCGTCAGGAATCACACCAACAGCTCAATTGCGGCGAGAAGTGGCAGACCAGTAGCGAGTGATTTCATAATCAGAGTACACGGTGTATCACAGTAGCAATGCCCAAGAAAATCGAACATTTTTGGGAGGGGTACATAAGAACTCTTTCCAATGCCAAGTACGGTTACGTGAAAATCATAGGAGCTTGCAAAAACAAAACGTGGTTTCGTTATTTCCAAGAAAGGCATCTTGTGTGTACCTAATAAGACTGGCAAAACTCGGATGGGATTAATTCCAGAGTGGAAAAATCAAGCAAATCTACCTCCGTCACAAGTCGCCGCACCCCAAGAGATGATACAAATTAATAAGATTGGTAAAGCTCGAATGGAATTAAGTACACAGAAGATGCCTTTCTTGGAAATAACGAAACCTCGTTTATTGCAGGCTTCTTTTATTTTCACTTAACTGTACTTGGCATCGGAAAGGGTTGTTATGTACCCTTCCCAAAAAGGCTCGGTTTTCTTAATTTCTGCTGTGAGTCGCCGTACACTCTGACTATGAGATCACTCACTACTGGTCTGTCACCTCGCGCCACAGTTCAGTTGTCGTGTGACTCCTGACGCACATGATGTCATTCAAATTCGTTATCAGAGATCGGAAACAACCCTGTATATGCACATAAATTAATAATTGGTTCTTTTCTATATTTTCCATTGTCCTTTATGTCTTTGGGTATTGTTTACTTGCTGTCTTTATGCAGTTTCATCGGCTCTGATCCCTTGCATTCTTCGAGTAAACTCCTCACGTTGCAACCTAGGTACTCAGAAACGATTATGTTTTGCTTGCAGGGCGACCTCGAGGAACTAGAGCGGCATCTCAACAAGATAGCACCCGTCATCGGCACTATTAACCCTTCGTATCTCGGTATTCCAGTTATCCTGCCTCCGAGGATCCGCAAAGAGGAGATGTCTTTGCAGGACTATGGGACAAAATGATGAAGAAAATCTTACTAAGACAAGAATTGATCTTCTTTCCGTCCTTTCTTCGCCATCACCACAATCACCTTCATCAGCACTCTTATGATCTAGTCAGTATTCAGTGTGCGTGTTTTGTGTTTGTGGTGTCCCATATTTAAGACTCGTGACGTTCTGTATTTATTCAACACCACAAGAAAAATGTCAGCGAGGGTGCAAAGCCGTCCAGCCATCTTGAATGCATCTGAACTTCAACGCTGAACGTCTTCTAAATTCTTGTATTTCTCTTAGTTAAATATAATAATAAAATACTGAGTGGCGCAGAATTAATTTTTAGTGACACATTTAAAGAAAGCAAGGATATAATGCATAAAATGATTTGTGTCAGAAAATATGAACAAACAGAATTTGTATTATTAATATTCAATTACAATTATTGTAGTTATAATCGGACATACATCATGCCAACGAACTTACAGTATAATTTTCTGTTGCAATGTGTAGTGGAGATCATCCTAAGATTTTTCTCGGTTTAAATTCTATTTCTGTCTCGGAAGGAAGTTTTATACATCAGACATGTCCTTCCTAAATCACACACATTACAAAAATGGAAAAGAATAAGATTATAGAATTTATGTAAGAATCAAGTACGTACCCAAGTGATGATAACTTTCTTACAATAGTTTTATAGTGAAACATGAAGTCACTTTCTAATTAATTTTATACAAAGAAGTGACATCAGTCAAAACATAATATACATTTCTTTCGAAATAATTAAAGTGCTTTTCCAGTGAAGTCTATAATTTATTATAACTTATAAGCATGTTAAGTTGAAGAAAAATGTAATATTTATATTTAATTTCTGCATGTGTTCCATGGTGTTATACATAAAATGAATTTTGTATATACGAGTAAATGACACAGCCTATGTATTTAAAATCCATTTAAGTTTAAATTATATGAAAAGTGCTTTATACAAAGTAAGTATCGAAATAAAATATTAAGGAATAATCTCATAATTATTAATATATTATATTTATAAACTGCAGAATAATGTAACAGTTCTATGTAATTTTTGCATGTTTTATGATACCTACGAAAGTTATTTTTTATACAAGTTCGTAAAGGATCTCTTTTTGGCACGAGTGTAAAGTTTGTGAAACGAGGCTTCGCCAAGAAGATAACGCTAGGGTCCTAAGTAGGCTACATACATAAATTAGCCTATTATTCCAGCAAAAACACAATTTTTACGAAAATGGTACTTAGGACCGATTTCACCAAGCTCATTTAACTTTAATTGTTACTTAAAGTCTTTCTAATTGACACTTAAATGGACAGTGGATTTCACCAACACAAATTGGACTTTAAGCTCTCTTTAAACTACATTTAAGTTAAATGGTCAATATTTGATCATTTAAATAATTAATCCTGCATTAAAGACAATAATTTTCATCATGGCGAGGACAATGATGGACTTAATATTTGAAAATCATGATTTATCACTAAGATAATTTCCGAAAGAGAAGATTATTTTAATACAGTGGACGAAAAAGATTTGCAAATGCGGTTTAGGCTAAGCAAGACATAATCATTGTATATATAGGATGGTTTAGTGAATATTTCACAAACTCTTAGGGGTGATAGAGAAGACAATTATGAACAACTTTCATATAGAACCTATGTCTGGAAACATTCCATTTTGTAGTTACAAGCCTAGATATGTTAGTCAGTGCGACCAGCTAGAATCGAACTCAACGCCAGATTTAATCAGTCAAAATATATTTTACGATACTAACTAGCTTATACTATGTTTATGAGAAATCACCAACGTTTACAGGAATAGGTCGTCTGCAACAAAACTTCAAAAGGATGGCCTTAAGTTCGATTCTAGCTGGTTACACTGACTAACACATCTAGTTTGTAACTACTAAACAAAACGTTTCAGAATTTAGGTTTCTATATGAAAGTTGTTTATAATAATCTCTTCTATCATCCATAACAGTTTGTAACATACACTGAATCACCCTGTATATTTTGAATAGTCCAGAAGGTGATTTAAAATTTCCAATGTACTTCATAATATTATTTAAATGATACATTAATTTACTGAATAAACGTTTAATCAGTCTTCGGTTGCCTAAAATACGAAAAAGTAATAATACGAATAACATATTTATCATGTAGGCCTAATATTACGTTTGAAGGCATTAGACTAGCGCCAATCCATGAAGTATTTCCATTTTGCTTGTCGCATGATATTTCCTTCCATCTACAGTACGTTCATATTATCCCGATTTTGTTTTCAATATTGCTAAAGATATTGGGATGATATTTTCTTGCTTTGAAACCTCTTTCTACTTATTTCTAACCTTTCTTTTTTTTCTTCTAAAATCTACCCATCCGTCTTTTTGTTTTTGATGATTTTAGTATGTTTCGAGGTTACCTCTGTTTACGATGAAATTTTTTGTCGTAATATAACAAATGAACTCTATATACAGGTCACTGCTTACATTAACAAGACACATGGCCTTCGGAATTACGATTTTACTATGATTCCGAAGGCCGTGATGACTTAATTGGGAACTAAATTAGTTGACTTGGTTTTAAATGTGTATTAGTTTGATTAAATGCAAACGAATTAAATACGATTTAACTTCCGTATTTAAGTTAAATTACAATTAGTTAATTGTGGATTAGTAACATGGTGAAGTAGATCCTTAGACCATTATTTACTTTAAGTCTTAAAATATATAATTATAAATAATTACTTGTATAATATGTTCTTTAGAAGTCAACATTCTAATGTATCATATTAAATAAGTGAAGTTAGCGTCATTCAAAACTACTTAACAGAAACCATTTTTATAATACTACATGTTTAATGTAGCGGTATAATAAATTACATGAAATCGAATTAAACCTGGTAAATATTAAAGTTAAAATAAACCGGACAAGAATGTGTTTCAGGTGCACTTAAGTTATCTAACGGAAAGATGCTTGAAATTAAAAATATTTGCTTTAACAACCAATAATAATAATATGAAGTACGTAAAGTTGTTTTTCTTTCAACTTGCAACTATTTATGATGTAGGTTACTCGTCTACATTATCCAAGAGGAGGAGTACTTCAACATCATTCCACAAGGTCGAGTTTAGAAATGGTTGTATTTGAGCCAAAAGTATAGAATAATCGCCATCATTGATAGACCACTAAAAAAATTGACATACATTTCGTTGATACTGCATTACTGGTATGAGAAAATTACATATGAAGAATAATGTCGGTTTTTCAACTAACTGTGTTTTAAGATGTAATATCTCCAATGTTTCAGAACTATTCACAGGTTCCTTCATCAGATTGCAACAACAAAACACTGGAACGGTCGTCCCTGTGTTAGTTTCGCTCTATTGTGTGTACCTTGTACAGGGACATCATTTTATTTTTACTGATATTTTTAATATTAACCTGTCTATACCTTTAGAGAACTGGAAACACCGCTTGCCCCCCCTCCAAGACTGGAGTTCGATGATACTGGCGTAAAACACAAATCACTCTACTAGGTATAGGATGGAAGAAAAGTAGTTCATCCATTTACGTAAACTAGGAAATATCGCGATTTTGAGTTTGATCATTTTCATTAGGTTTTTCTTTAATCAAAGTACAGTACTGTATTAAGAATTTTACTCACGAAGTGAGTTATCCATGCGAACGTATTCATTATGCAGTGTATACTGTCTACAGCACATTAGCGTACAATATAGAGAAAGAAGTTAAATTGAAAATTAATCATAATATGAATATTTAAACACAATTTTGAAAATGGTGGCCGTTCATTTCGATATAGGCTTCAGTTCTTTTGTGCATATTATCGCACTATAGACTATTGCATCTAATTCCAATTGCCAGTTTCGTCCTTCGTACTAGTAACTCATATTGAAATAATTCTGTACCTACTCTACGTACTGTGAATTCAATCTTCACTTCTGCCCGACCCGAAAATATAAAATTACTTAGACATGCTATCTACTGTCCGTCCAAGTGGTTATGCCGCAGGATTGTAGAAAGGGAGGAAATCACATGACAGTTAATTACTTAACGAGGCCCTTTTATTTAAGTTAAATTAAACAGCTGTATAATATTACGTAAACGTCCAATTCCTAAGAGAAATTAATGTTTTCAGTAAAGAGCTAAGACAGCCCAGCTTTTACAGAGGGGCGAGCAGAAGCAGGTGGGGGAAATCGGGATGCGAAGTAGGCAAACGGACAGTACCTGTGCGAAAATATGATTCAATATTGAAAGCTCTTTCGTCACTGGAAAACGCGAACATATTTCTGGAACGTACTATACTCAGTAACTCAGTACTGCTTACTATCTGCGGTCTTGGTTCTGTGTGGAGTTGGAACTTCCTTAGTAGAAGGGGTGGGAGTGAAGAACATTCAAAAACTCAGGTACAATAAAAATTGAAGTAAAAATAAAATGATGTCCCTGTATTTTCTCAACACACATACACAATTCGCAAACAAGAATTAAGGCTGGTTCACAATAAACCGGGAACGGAAACAACAACGAGAACGAGAACGGAAATAATGTTAAAATAAATGTATTTAAATGTGAACATTCACAATTAACTATTGTGAATGCTCATATTTAAATACATTTATTTCAACATTATTTCCGTTCTCGTTCTCTTTGTCCTTTTCGTTCCAGGTTTATTGTGAACCAGCCTTTAGGCCTACATCGTGTGAAATTCGCTTGAAAATATGAGTAACAAAATTTTATTCGAAGAAGTTTTAATTTCACAATTGTGCAACACTGCAAAACATAATAAATATTATTACACGCGCTTTACGTGGTATTATGATAGCACAAGTGCTAATAACATTGACTTGCTACGTAAGCAACTCAGGTTCGTGTCCAAATATCATGTGCATATCAGAGTGTTCATTTAAAGTTTACGCCATACTGTACTGAAACTAACACTCTTCAAACGTGTACTGTTTCTTTCACTGAATGCTGTGTAAAATGTAAAGAATCAGTTTTCACTAATAATATATCTTACGAAATAATGCAATCTACGAAAATAGCACGGAAATGACACATACTGAAAGTAAGAACTGAGACGAAAAAAAGAAATTAAAACAATACAGAAGAACGGAAGGACACAAACATGAATTGTTTACGTACCAAGACATATGCTCCAAGCACTTTAGTTATCATAACATCACGTAAATGCATGTCATGTTTATTACTAAGAGCCTCTATGCTGTGCAGTGTTGCCTTATTGTGCAGTTAAATTTTCTTGGGACGAAATTTTGTCAGTAATATTTCCGTCTCCATTTCTGCCCAGGATTCACACAATTTGGTCCGTATGTGGATGATTTTTGGACATCTGTATACAGGATAAGAAAACACTAATTTTAAACAATTTGTGACGTGATACATTGGGCCAAAACAGATGTATTAGAATCGGAAACCATGGGTTGAAAACGCGTAATTACTCCGCTATAGGCGACTGAATGTGTGTTTGATGTGGCATTCTTTCCATTCTTAAGAATACTATGATAGTTTGTACCACAATATAAATGACATTTAACAGCTATTTTACGTAAAGGTTTTCCTTTTTGGATACAAAATGCACAATAAAGGTTCATCATTTCTAATTTGAAACTGTAGACAAAGTTTATATGCGGAAAGAGATTATCTTATTCGCTCCAAAAACTCTACATATGGGCCTGTATTTGACGGTATGTGATGGTTTAACAACGCAAACTATAAGATCTTCAAAATCCGCTGGCTCAAAGTAAATCAATTCTCTCATATACCCACCAAGAAAGAAATCTATAAGTAACAAGTCCAGAGATGTTGGAGGCCAGAATCTAGTTCTCTACTTCCGATCCATCTCTTGCCAATCATAACTCCCACATGTTGTCCCACGCCACTAGCAAAAGACATGAATATCAAAAATAGACTAGAGTGATAAAGAAAGTACATTATTGTATTTGATTACTTCAATTCGATTATAAACGTTTCAAGCAAAATTTTTTGAGATTCCCTTACATCACTTGTCGCTTTTTAAACCACAGATACTATTCCGAGTCAGTAAAATGATAGTTACAAAAGTTTATGAGCTCTGGTGAAATAAGGTACAAAGAAAGCTCAGTCGATCTCATAGGTTGACGGAGTATTAATTCCAGTACCTCTAAAAACTATTATGCCAACTGGTACGCTGAGAGTCTTCCGTACTGTGAATGTGAACTACGTCATGGACACGGCTAGAATCATCATGTCATCAGTTATATAGCAGATGACCATAAAGTAAGATGGATCAGCATGTTTATGCACAAATGCAATTAACTAAGCGAATATTTAGCATAATATTTTTTTAAGAAAACTGCATCACTAAGAATTATATTTTAAAAAATGACTCCTTCGTCAGAAAACGGATATACCATAGTCCAGCGTTTCTCAAACCTGTGGTCCTCGAGGTCTGCCCTTGTGGTCCAAAAAATGGACACAAGAAAAAAATAAAATCCAAACGAATTGCGTACCACACTATAGCTGAAAATCTCAGAGTTTGGAAATGAGACATGGCATCACCTTTCACTTTTCCTCCCAATACTGATATTTTATGAAATTTATTACCCTACCTGTTTACCGATTTCCCACTCTACTCTTAGCAACAAAAGTGGGATTTAAAGCACTATGAATGTGGTGTTTCTCGCCATCTTTTCTTGCACATCAGCTGATGACATGTGCTTAAGTACATTGGCATATCTTCTCAAAACTAAATAAACTAAATATCTCTCTACACGGTAATTCTTTGACTGTTCTCAATGCGCATGAGAAAAAAAAAAAAGGTGTTCGAGAGGAAACTTGGTTTGTGGGTCGGTTCCGTAAAACAGAGGACTTTTTCACTATTTCCAAAACTAGAGTCTTTTTTAATTGAAAATGATCTCGTTATTGGAAAAGAATTATGCAATGACATATATTCGCATCTCGAAACTCTGAGGTCACAATTTGAAACTTATTTTCCAAGTAAATATGACGAATTTTCATGGGTTCGTGATCCCTTTCATTGCGATATTGAAAATAACAAACTTTCATTGAGTGAAAGAGAACAGTTAATTTAATTCTCGAATGACACCGGACTTAAAATGAAATTCCAAGCGCAAAGTATGGTTAATTTCTGGATCTCATCACAAGTGAAAAGAGAATATAGTGAACTGTACAATGGTGCTTTACAGATTATAATTCAGTTTTTTTTTCATGTATCTGTGTGAGAAAGGGTTTTCATCACTAACTCTAATAAAAACAAAGTAGGCTACCGAAATGTGACGATCTCCGACTTAAGCTTACCAGCATACGTCCAAATATAGAACAACTGTGCAAGAATCGGCAGACTTATCCATCTCATTAATGTGAGTACCAATATATTTTTTTTTATTTTGTTTCGTTAATATTTAAAAGATTATCCAAACTCTAACAGTTTTGATTTATTAAAAAACGAAAATGAATTTTTTTATTAACATTAGCTTAATTGGTTCAAATTCAAATTCAAATTTATTTACAATTTACATTTGAAATGAATACATGTGAATAGATACCCGAAATGAGCATATGCTCGTGCTCGGGTACAGTCCAGTAGTCTACATAAATTTTACAGGGATCAAATAATAATGCTGAAGATAGAAATAATAGTAGTAATAATAATAATAATAATAATAATAATAATAATAATAATAATAATAAAATAATCGTGACAGAAATGATACAAAGATTGTAATACAGAATAATTCATTAATAATAATAATATTAATAGTAATAATAATAATAATAATAATAATAATAATAATAATATAAAATTAAATGAATTAAATCAATTTTAAATAATTAATTCTGTTTTAAAATATAAATAGGCTATACCTACTGGGATTAAAATATGCTACAAAAATGATAAATTTGCTTTCGAAGGGAACAACAGTAAGGTGGTCCGCGGAACTGTTGTGACTTAAAAAAGTGGTCCCCACTTCAAAAAAGTTTGAGAAACGCTGCCATAGTCTATAGCCTAAATATATTACTTGACCTAGGTTTAGTTCTCAGATATTTCGATTGAAAACTCATTCACATATTCAGACAGTTCATGCCGCAAAACATTTTCGTTTTTGCTTTTATTGCAAGCATCAGCGTTTGTATCAAAGGTCATGTCATCAGAGTTCAGAGACTAGTCAATGCAAGCCACATTACTACTGTACATATTATGCACTTATAAATATAGGCTAATAAATGTTACGCCAGATGGTTCACTTCGGCGAATAAGATAATATCGTCTGTTAAATTTTTCTCAGTTTTTCATACTCTCTTCCTTTGTAGTCTGTAGTCAAAATTTGTAGACGTACTTAGTACTTATTTAATTTTGTAAATAGTTCTACCCACCTACACTTCTATTTTCAACTTGTCGACAATTCGCGCAATATCTAGTTGCTCTAGGATTTTGTAATTTGTTCTGTTGTGTTTAATTTCAATAAGCCTTGTTTTTCAAGAATTTAAATTTCGCTTATATGGACATTGTTCAAAAGTGTCCCATACCTGTTTAAAGGTACCCCCTACATAGGACAGTTCTGAACATGTTACAAGAGTTCGTTCTGGCTTAATTTACGTTTCAGATATATGTAATTTCTGCAAAATTAATATGAAACTCTGAGGTGTTTATTAAGCAATGTCTTATAATTCTATACCATTTAAAGTTAAAAAAAATTATAATGAATGTGAACAAGAAATTTAAATAGAAAAACTGTTCTAATGTATCCCTTCTTCCATATACTAAACTGAAGTTTTCTCACAAGTTTCCAAAACAGAAATGAAAAGCAATTTACCACCAAATTCTTTCTTCAACCATAATCAAAACCATTCATTATTTATTATAAACTATATATAAAGGCACTTCAGACACGTCATAAGTAGAAAGGTGAATATAAGACATGAATCATACAAAGCAAGAGATATTTCACTGACGTAACAAATTTTTAAGTTACTCTACAACAGAAGTATTTTCATGTCTTACATACTTCTGAAATATGATTATCAATTCTCTACCCATGCATGTTTTGGGGGTTCATATTCCCCTAAAACACTTTAATCCCTTTATTAGACTGAAATGTAAGTACTAAAAGAAGAATGTATGAAATTCCGAAGGAATTGGAGTGAAACTCCAACTTTAAGACAGGCTAAATTTCCCACTGGGGGACCAAGGTCTTACTTCTAAGATATTCTTTATATTACAAACAGAAGAACTTTAAATATTATGACGGGAAAACTGAAAGGTCACTGTTGTTTGAAGAGATGGCGATGAAAGAAACAAGGAAACTCTATCACCAGGGACAGGTATTTATGGACATTAATTTTATCATGTGTTTTTTTTTTATATTGGCGTCGGTGGAGATTGTTGGAGATTGGTTTGTAGTCTTAGCGGAGATTAATGGAAATTTTGGAAAATACAATTATTTTGGAATTGGAGTATTAACTCAGTACGAATATTACTTTCCAAATAATTAACATTAAAGGTTCGTTGGATTCTGGTAAATGTGCGGTATGGCCAACAGACAATATTTGTTGGATTGAGACTGCATTTAACACACATTCATTAAAAACGAAAAAAAAAACTTGCAGCCCACAAATTAACACTTTCAAATGATTAGTGAAAAGTTGAATTCTTCGTCTTTTGAGTTCACTGATGTAATCAGAACACCTGGAATACCATTTTATGTAGCCTACTTGGATATATAACAAATTCAAGTGAAAAAAAAACTCAGAATATGAAATTCGCTATAAAACGACGCAATAGCAATAATTCGCGAATGTGTTCATATTTCGCTATTAGAACACTATTTCGCGATTTGTCGCGATTGTTTTATCCGCATATTATTATTAATCAGAATCACTTAATTCGTAAAGATTAGTAAAAATATTGTATATCTAACATGTCGTGATTTTCGCGATCTCCATAAATACCCGGCCCTGTCTATCACATATCCTGTTCCAATTTTAAATTTGATGGAATCATATGTAAATATTCAGAATTTTACATGATCTCTAACGCCTGAAATAAATTCGACTTCTGGAAATTGATGCTAGTTTCTAGATTGGACGGAAAGAATAATAAGTCAAATTCATAGCCGTCCAAAAACACAAAGAAAACAAGCAATAAGATTACTTACATTTAATTTTAGTTAAGTTACAACATCTATAGCTAGACAGTTTAATAATCGTTACGCAGTAGTACTACAATGTAAGTAGGGCCTATGTATACTTGTTCTATAAAAGACGCACATAGCGAGAATCTTCTCAAATACCTATAAAACGACAAGTATTTGAAAATAAGAACATCATAAACAGAAAACGTTTATTCTTATTAAACACTTCAACTTATCTCAATACATATTCCGAAATATAATGAAAAATGTAAAGGATAATATTAAGCATCAGGGCTTAACAAAGAATATTTCAGGTGACAGTAGACTGAGTTTAAACTTACATGAATTTATTCATAAAATCTCAGTCAGTGAATTGGACCGGTATCCACCCAGAAACATGACGAATTTATTAAGCTGAAACGAGCAGCGAATTCCGTTTCGTAAGCAAGCTATAACAGCTGGAGGATCATGGTTTCAACCACACGTTATCCCCCTAATGATTGAATGATCGTTCACCCCTGCTGACGCATGTGGACGTGAGGTCAGCAGTCGTCTGGTAAGCTTTGCCTGTGTGCAACGGATTTGTTTCCGTTTTTTTATGACTTGCAGCATTCATACATAAAATATTTTTACGAATATTTTTGCATTTTTAGAATGAAAAAGGAAAATCCCGGTGTTTCGCTGAAAACTTTCACCTTCATTTTTTTATTTAAAAATAGAGAGAGGAAGATCACTCTTAACAATGACAATGTTCAAAGAACCGGTAGTCTACCACTGTTATTCTAATATTTCTTTAAAATCTTCAATAACAACTCGTTTTTGATTCCGTCATTAATTTATTATATTTTGAAATACAAAATTATTTACAACTTACAAGTACATACATGTTAATTATATTTTACACAAAGCAAATTTCAAGACGTATCTATAAATCTATAATAGAACAAATTTCTCTGCATTCACTTAATTTCGAGAAGGTTATAAGAAATGGTATTCAAATAAACATTCTTAAAATACTAACAACGATTTCTACACAATGTACAGTCATAAAAAAATATTTAAAACAACAACATAATTAAAGTATTTTAGTTCCACAATTATAGTTTCCTTACGAAATAGATTAAGAGTTTTTCTGTAATTATACATCTCTTGGAGAAATTAGCAGGAATTAAAACTTTGAAGCTATTTAACATCGGCTATTTGTAGGATAAATAATAGAGAAGACGTATTCTTCGCGGATTTTAAATTTAAAGTTTAGTCTATAAAACTATTTTATGTAATTCTAGCATTAAAACACGCTATAAATAATGTACAATAATTGGCCTAATCCTGGCACTGGTGCCAGAAAAGGTTACCTAGCAACTAGTATTCCATGACATCATTACCGTCTTCACAACACAATTTTATACAACGTACCTGTAAGAAAAAAAAACTTCAAAACAAAAACAAAATAACATTGTCTTAGAAACGGTTACTTAGCAACCATGCAATATATTACGTCATATCCAGTACCCACGTGGCTAACGAGAAAGACTGGTTTCGGCACGAATTGGAGTCACGTGATTATCATGGTCTAGGCATGGCCATATTGACAATCGCCTAATATAAATACATATTCTAAGTTCTAAAAAACAAAGGAATTGCTATATTAAACTCCTCTTGAACGTGCATTTATATATAAACTTCTTCAATTATGGCCATGTTATGACTAAGAATGTGACGTCGCGCGTAGCCTGTCTTTCTCGTTAGCCACGCAGTACTCATATCTCTACTACGTCATAACATTACATTTTGTAAATTTATAATTTTTTAAACATATTTTAATGCTAGAATAGCATAAGACGTTGTATGTAACACGTGTATAATCTTCATTATGAACATGTGAAAATTAACTCGCCATTCATTATTCATAAAATGTGATTTAGTTCGTTAAGTGGAATGCTTTAGTTGCATTAAAGGTTCTTAAAGGTTGGTATCCAGATGAATATTAATAACTTATTCTTGTCTGCTAGAAGGTAGTATCTAAAAATGATTATTATACTCTTCATGTTGTGGATAATATTTTCCATAAATGTTTCTTTTTTCCAGAAATGGTGTAGGAGATTTCTCTATAAGAACGTTATTTTGTGTTGACAGACAACATACTTGACTATTTTATCATTTACAGTATATTTTTACTATAAATTTTATATAATTATGTACAACGTATTAACACTATAAACAAAACATTAACAATTATATTAATATGTGCACATACAAGCTTTCTCAAGTTCTATATTTCGAATTATCTTAGAATTTATTCGTTGTTCATGTAGGTATTTCACAAATACTTGCTCTAAATTACTTGATAGGTTGCAGATCAAGTGAGTTACGCTACGGAAACATCAAATGGAAAAACTTACGACTTCGTTTCCTTCATATTCTCGTTACTCGAAAACGATAAAGTAGGCCTATTATGAAATATCAGAAATATTGATACCGAAAAAGTGTTCTTGGCATCCCTTGAGTGTGTGAGTGCGTGAGTATGAGTGTGTGTATGCATATAATGTATGTTTACAACAATTTCTCGTTACGCTATTAGATTTTGTTCGCAGTCAGTATTTACTGCATGTATGGATTCATTTAACGTTTATGCACATTAAATACAGTCATTTTTTAACAAATTCAATGCGTCTTTATATAAAAGAATAAGACAGGAGATTAACTGAATGTCTGTTGAAACTATGTTATTCGTATAATTTTTTTATTGCGTGATATGGAAAGTTAAAATGAACTGCTATAGGCAGTATGTCGCCAGAAATCTTTGCCAAATTAATTATTATCTGACCTGAATAGTTAGCGACATAACCTAACACAAAAGCTGAACTTTGTTAATTTCTTCAAGATACATCATGGTTATGTAAATAGCTTGCATTTAAAATATGCAATTACACGAAGTGCTCCAAAATTAAGTGTTAAATTTTAGGACTGTAAGGTAGAAGTGTGTGCAATGATACTTCTATAAGAAAGATTTATTTCAGTATTGTGCAGAGAAAGAGCAACCAACAATACAATATGGAATTTATCTACTACTGCATATCGCTGTTCCGGAAGAACAATGACGCAACTGTAACATTGGGATTAATATTAAAAACACCCTTATACGACTAGTAGTATTTAAAAGTAACCTAAAGTTATAATATTTTGTTTTATTTCGATTGTTATAATTTTTTCAAATATTTATTATTTATTCATACATGTATGTAGGCCTATTTATGTATAAACAAGATCCTGCTTTTTGCTTCATTATTTTAGGGGGTTATTCTTTTAGATATTTCAAACAAAAAAAGTTTAATACAATTTTGCTCGTTTCTCGTTCCTTTTTGAGATAAAAATTGTTTTATATGAAACATTTCATAGCGTGTTTTGGGAAATACATTGAATTAACTCCCAATATTCTCATTCAATTTAACAGAGCAGTTTATTATGATAATGAATTATTGAAAGAATTTTTGTTTTGTTTTTTAAATGTGCAGAAAATTGATCTGAACAAATATAACTTTTCGTTCTGAAAAGGAATTTTAAAATGTTACATTTATTCGGATCAAATTTCTGCACACTTAAAGGACACAACTAAAATTCTTTCAACAATTATTCATTACCATAATACACTTCTTTCTTAAATTGACTGAGCAAATTGGGAATTAAATCAATAGCTTTCTCAAAACACGCTGTGAAATGTTACAGGTAAAATAACTTATCTCGAAAAGAAAGCAAAAACGAACAAAATTGTATTAAACTTTTCAGTCTGAAATATCTCAAAGAATAATCCCCTGAAATTAATTACATTAATTACCGTTCATCCTGTATAATAATAAAGTTATTGAACTTGTAGACACGAAGGTGCGCATCGACTCAGTAATCGTACGCCACTGGATGCATTCAATTTAAGTGGAAAAAAATGTTTTAACGGGTGTTAGTAAAATAATATTCATACAAAATTTGGGAATAATTCTATCAAAAAAAAACATAGATAAAGAACAAATTAAAGAAAGAAGGAGAATTATAGAAGAAAGAAAGAAGAAAATAAAAGACTAACAGAGAAAGAAAGAGAAAAAGAAGAAATGTTTTAACGGATGTTAGTGAAATAATGTTCATATAAGTTTTTGGAATAATTCTATCAGAGAAAAAAATATAGATAAAGGATAAATTAAAGAAATAAGGAAAATTATAGAAGAAAGAAAATAATAGGCGAACAGAGAAAGAAAGAGACAAAGAAAAAGAGAGGGAGAAAATAAATAAGGGAAAAGACGAGAAAGAAAGAAAGAAAGAAAGAAAGAAAGAAAGAAAGAAAGAAAGAAAGAAAGAAAGAAAGAAAGAAAGAAAGAAAGAAAGAAAGAAAGAAATGAAGAGCAATAAAAAAATGGTAAGAGAACGAAATAAGCAAAAATGTGAAGTTGGAAAAAATTCCGAATCTTATTTCAACGAAGATGTAAGATGCATTCGTTTCGTAATAGTGATAAAAGAAAGGTCACATATTTATAAGACATATCGGCTCATCTCCTTTATCGTATAATGGCATATCAACTGTCTACTGTCTAAGGCCTTATTTCCTATATCTCTCACACTTAAACTCATTCTGTTCTATTCTTAATAAATTGAGGATTTTGTCGTTATATTACGTTCAGGTACGGAAATAAAATAATATAAGCCTATCTATATGGAGATGACATAAAGATAGTAAATGTTGGGAAACAATGCTGTTTTTATTAGCGCAACGTAGAAACCAGACATATAAATAACGTGTCGTACATGATAAAAGTCTAGTACGTCATACTGCGGATAAGAGACAGGAAATGTAGATATTCACCCTGACCTAGACGATTATTCGAGACACAATTGGAATGTAACATATATAGGGTGACCCCTGCACAAGGATCTCGGGAAGCCTTGGTCTGGAATCGATAACCAGATGTTATGAAACACACTCAATTCTCCACGTGGCTATTCATTTATAAAATAATTTATACAAGTATAAATCTATCAGATTACTGCATGAAATATATCATGTCAGACAAGGGAACGTCTCATTAAAGTTTCTTTCGCAACAGACGTTATTTACTATCAGTGCCCGAATTTATATGCACTAAAACTAAGAATTTTTGGTTGGTGAAGTTTATAAACATAATTGGTATGCCTCCCCACGTCATTCTTGTTATTCAAAATAGCCCTTCGGTTCTCTCAACAGTTTTTAATCATTCTAACCGCCACTTACAAATCAGCGCAAGTTTACAAGATGCATTGTCTAGTCCTTGTGACTAAGTTCTCTATTAATAAATTTCAGTCTTGTGAACCAGGTTCATAACCCGTTTCAAACGACATCACATCCACATTCTTATTAGATTCTTTAGCACAAGTAACAAAAAAATGTAAAATAAAAAATTATTATTGTAAAACTAAAATAGTCTTTGTGAAATTATTTTCTTACATTAAATTAATCGATTAAATGCATGATGAATTTAATACTACAGAATAAGTAAAAATAGACTCCGTGGTCTGGTGTACAACATGCCGGCTTCCAGATCTAGACGTCCAGAGTTCGATTCTCGGCCTCGGTTCTCGGGGAATTTTCCTTGAAGAAGGAAAGTCTCCTGCGTGTCTAGAGTCTGGAAATTTGTATGAATGTGGAAGTGATTGCGATTGTGCCGTGTTATTAATTAACCAGTCTTCAAAATACAATATATCAGGACACTCGCTGGGCAGGAACCTAAACACACCTTTCAAAGTCGCCTTGCTGGCATGTTCCTGAGTAAAACCAATTTCCAATGAAATTACATTTACACAAGTGGAACATGTTCCAAAAGTAATTTTAGTAATTTCTGCGTACGTCCTCAAGCGTTAGCGCGCTGCTCTTCCAGCAGGTGGCTAGGGTTCGAACCCCGTCAGTTCTGAATGAAATTTGTGGTGGACAATGCAACCGTTGCAGAGAGCTTTTTATTGGGTTATTTCCGTTTCCCTCTATCATTCTACCAAACACTATCTTTCCCCACATTTCATATATAATCTGCAAATGCAATTCTGGTGTATTTTTTGGGTAAAACGTATTCCACGGCACCCGTAATACATGACTTCTGGGTGAAATAAGCTCCATGAACTAATACGTAAAATTTTTGCGTAAGAGATAAATTCTCCCGGAGAAGTAATTCATGGGTTTAGATTAGGGATGAACAAAACTAACTGCCGTTCTCGTTCGCTGTGTTCGTTGCATTTGTCTTTCGAGTCTCGTCTCGTCATTCTCGCTGCGCTTCGAGTCTCGCTCATCATTCTCGAAATAGCATTTGGTCGACGTGGAAAGATTTCATAACTTTGAATAACTTACATCATTGAAATAAAACATTATAAATGTTTAAATGAGACAAAAAGACAAAACAGAACACTATCTTAGTTATCAAAATGTTCTGGTTCTATTATATGATATTACCTATGGTTATATAAAAATTTCTCAAATAAATTTGCATTTTTAAGAAATATAAAACATGACATTAATATCTTTTTACTTGGGATTGCACACTTGATCTTAAACATATGAAAAGAAAAGTCTTAGCCTTTTAATAAGGGCCTAGTGATTAAATAAAGACTCAGGAACGGATTATTATACATTGAAAGGTTGAGATGTTTCAAATAGGCTACTTGATTGTTTATACATATATAACAGTTGCCAAAGTAGATAAAAGTTCAGTCAGGTATAAACAACTGCTGACTTCGGGACTTCGGGAGATGATCAATATCGAGTCTCGGAAGACTTACAATCGGTCTTTACGTCAAGGACGCGATATAATACAACATTGTCGTGAGGGTTTTCGGCTTTGCGGGCGCTGAGTCTCGTTTTCTCGATCGTTGTTCATCTCTAGTTTGGATTTAAAAATGTTTAATGTGGCAAATGGCAATGGAAGTTCTGAATGAAAGTATCACAATGAACAAACTGTATTATTCCTGTCCACGTAACTCCACAGAAAATTAATTTATTTATTTTCTCGATGGAATTCTTTCCACGGGATAATTAAAATGACGAAATTTTCGAATTAAATATGACTCAAGAGATAGTACCCTGTGCCAATCCTGCCCGTAGGACATTTGCTTGATGTGGTTTATGGAGAAAATACGTACCATAAGTCATGAAATACTTGGTTGAAATTGATTTCGTGGAAAATAGTATGTACCAGTGGGATTCCTAAGTGAAATAAGCTACGCCATATTCACGTGTTAACAATTAAATTCTCAGAAGTATCTACGTCATTTGAAACTAAACAAAGCGCTTAGAAATTGTGCAACAATAGAGCGTTCGGATTTAGAAAATACCATTAGGTATATAGGCATCTTCTTAGCGGATATCCTCCTCTATGTAATACAAATTAAACAAGTTGCTTACGTATTTTCTAACATATACAAAATAACAGAAGTAAATCTATTCCACTTATTCGGTTATTGGAAACACACAGTACTGGGGGCTATATAGAGTGGAAGCGATATAACCCTGCGCATTGAAATGAGGGATAGATTACATGAAAATAGACAAACAATTTATTATAGCCTACGTTTTGAGATTAAGTGTATGGTTAATTAAATAATTGCATCGAAAATTTAAACTCGTTGGCAACATCGCAGTGCCCGAGATTTCATATGGAGGCATTCAACTAATTCGATGTGAGATGTTATAAGCCTACTCAATATGACAAAATCGCTCTGCAAATGTGCAGAGTTATTTCACTTCCACCCTGTATAAGTCTATATATAAGTAATATGTAAATGTTTTATATTTGAAACAACACTTAGTTACAGTAGGCATATTTAGATTTACTTATGTTATTTTATAAACGTTAGAAAATACGTACATGACATTTTATTTATATTAAAATGAGGGAGGAAAAACCAAGGCTTTATGGTACTTTCTAAACTTCGAATATTCTATATTTCATGCTGTATATGTACAAATATTTTTTCATCGTACATTTTTCCATTTGTATCCATTGGAACTTACAATGGATGACAACAAACTATCTATTTTCTACTAGGTATGATATAGTCTGTCTAATTGGAGGCTTGCATTGGTCGAGATGATACCTACTTGTTTTTCACACTGTATTATTTTAAAATTAATATTACATTTAAATAATTGAAGGGTTCAGAACCATAGTGGGCCAAGCATCATTTACTAAAACCGTAAAAACAAGGGTTAAAATGAAGTTATCACCATAATTCATTGGAAACATATAGCAAGTAATATGATGTATACACATTCAAACTAAATGATATGTCAATCTTCATTAAATTATGGTATTCACTTAATTTTAACCCTTGCTTTCTACGTTTTTAATAAACGGCGCTTGGCCCACTATGGCTCTGAACTATTCAATTCGTCCAGAAGTTAATTTAAAAGAATTTAAAGAAACTCATAACTCAGATTTTATCCGCTTATACAGTAGATAATCACAAATTTGAGCAAAGTTTTGTCTTTTGTACTAAGATTAAGACTTAGAGAGCATTTCTGTACAGATAAGACATTTTGTTTCCTTTTTTCTTGAGCGAATTACTTCTGGACACTTAGAAAAATAGCGCGAAATAAATTTTGAAATACTGATACTCTAAAACAGCGGTCATCAGAACACTGCACTCCAGGGCTAGCGTCTCTTACTCGCAGGTCTCTTACTGCATCAGCGTGCTGGTATGCTTCCTCCTGCACGAGAGTGCATGTCGCCATGCACTGCTTACCCGTAATTCATTTCAGCTAGTGCTGACGACCACTGCTGTAAAATCTCTGTCTTATCACTTTATCGTAGCAGAATTTTGCAGGTATGCTGTACAAACGAAAAATTTAATATCATGACAGAGATTGCTGAGTATTCAGTCACACAGACCCATGATTTGATTGGGTGTACAGCCGTCCACACAACATTCGATGATCAGGTTGCGAACCGACTGGTTGTTGCGTCTAAACTGTTTGTTGATCTGGTGAGAGGACAGTTCTTCTTCTGTCCACTGCGATGGCACCCCCAGAATTTTACCTGGTCAACAAAGAAATTATTATGAAAAACACGCACGCACGCACACACACATACACCACACCACACACACACGTCTGAACCTCATACGTAAAGTCCTGTGTTTGGTTACCTAAAGCCTCCAAGCAACCCCCAACAATGTAGGTATGTACGGAGTATAGCGCTGCGTACACACTTTAGATCTGCTGTTCAGCGAACATGTCAAAACAAAACAAAGCTAGGCGGTTGGAAATGAGTACTCCAATAGAAGAATTTGGTAGCGAGCACTTAATTAGGAAAGAAGAAAATGTATTATATCAGAAAGGAGATATGTTTCTTTTGAAACACTTAAAATGTTTAGTCACTCGTTGTAATGTGTAGTAACTCGTAAAGCAAGTAGACATGGCAAATAATTTTGTTTTTATTGTGATTTACTCTATTATTGTCATTTTCACCGTTTATTTATGTATTTATTTATAGATGTGTACATACGTGTAAAACATGTAGGTCTGTTCATAACAAAATTTCTGTAATCTGGCAATATAAGACTGTAATACGTGGAGACAAAAACAACCTACAAACATTTCTAAATGAACAAAGTTGAAACATCAGGACCAAAATATATTTTATATGTTTCAATATTTACTCATTTTAATTGTGAATATTCAAATTTCAATCCTTTCAATAAATTATCATATTATTTACTTCTAAACACATTTTCACATTGATAAAATACATCTATGTATTTTTAAAAAGTGCAATTTAAATATTTAAAACTGTATAAAAAAGGAGAAAAACAATGATCATTGACTTTTACCTTTTGGGTGTAAAATATATTGTGAAACAAAAAAGTATGCCTATCTAGAATCTAGATGCGTTTTACTTATTGTGAGAATAATCTTCTATTGCGCATAAGATGGTTTTAAATAAATATTTTGTTTGTTACTAAATACACATGACAGTATATTTCGTACGTGAATAGTATTCTCTTTGTTCAATGCCTATACTGCCCTATACGAATAAGCAGATGTAAACACACGTCAGAGCTCTCCGTTCCAAGCTTCGTAGTATGATCCATGTGCATCTAACTTATACTCAAAGTAACCTAACGCAGGACTGTACTCATAAGTCACACCAATAAGGCGTCACTCAGGAGTAGAGCCCTGCGTTTGATCACTCTGAATACAAGTTAGGTGTACATCGATCATACTAGCTTCGCTTGATACGGAGAACATCATGAGTCAAAGCAGTTCAATCTACAGAGAAGCAGACTCCCCGCACACTGTGTGTTTACATCGTACCAGAATGCATAAGTCGAAGAACAACAGCTCTTAGTACTCATGTAAAAAGTATTGAATCTTTCGTACACTACTTTTAACACTTGAATATAAATAATTGATTAAATGGCGATCTTACTCGTGTTAATTATGTAAGCATGTGCGGCTTACAGCTGTTTCGGTGCTACTTAACACCATCCTCAGAGCCTACTAGATCTCGGCGCTATCTCAACTTCGCTGCCTGATGTGTGGGTGCGTTCATGTGATGAAGAGTTGTGTTAAATAGTGTGTGTGTTCTGAAATTGATCTGTGTGTTGAGAATTTGATTAGGATGTGTTTTAGTATGTCTGTACATTTCATATTGTTCTAATGTGTTGAGCTTTTGGTTTTTGGGTTGTATGTGTAGAATTTCCATGTCTGTATTTATGTTATTGTATTTGTGGTTAGCATTAGTTATGTGTTCGGTATATGTAGATGTATTGTGTCCTCTGGTTATTGCTTTAATGTGTTCTTTGTATCGAGTTTGGAATGATCTGCCTGTCTGTCCAATGTAGAAACTGTCGCAACTATTGCATGTGAGTTTGTATACGCCAGTGTGGTTGTAGTTATTTGTTTGTGTTTTTGTGTGTTCAGATGTCTTTGTAGTGTGTTTTCTGTTCTGTATGCTATGTTGTATTTCTGTTTTCTGAATGAGGATGCGATCTTGTGTGTGTTTTTGTTTTCGTATGTTAGTGTGATGTATTTCTTGTGTTCTTGTGTTTGTGTTCTGTTCTGTGTGTTTTTGTGCTTAATCAATTATTTAAAAAGTATCACTTGAATTTAATAACCAAGTATTTCTTTAAAGGCAGCTTATACAATAGGAGATTATTTTTACAATAAGCCCTAAGTAAAACGCATCTAGTAAGCGTTCTCTTATGCCAGTCCCTGACTGAGGAAAGTCTATTGTCTGTATTTTCAAGCAATAAATAAGTAGATATAATTAAAGGCTGGAATTGACAATGGAAAAAAAATATATATATATGTTAGCAATCTCAGTACAAATAAATATTATATATTGAATGCGTGATTCATGAGTCTCTACATATTACAATGACTGTAAATTCTTTCTGATAATGTAAGTTCCCTTCTTTCTTAATGAAGTATTCGCTACCAAATTCTTCTGTTAAATCTCTAATCTCGAAGCACCAAGTTTTGTTTTGTTTTCTTATGTTCTTTGAACAGCGAACCTGAACTGTGTTTGTGGGGTTGGATGTCCGTGTGTAATATTCCATATATACCTACACTATTGCGGGTTGCTTGGAGACTATAAGTGTCCAAACATAGGACTCTAATCATGAGGCAACTAAACCAGGAGATAATGGGTAGGATGGCTCTTTTTTCTCCCTCCATTCCGTATATCGCTATTTCATTAACCAAATTTAAGATCTATACAAGCAATTGTTATTCCTCTGACACAGATCGTCAAGTGAGATCCATATTATATTTTAAATCTTAATGGCATTCTGAGATCATTGGAAGAAAAGTTTGGGATGTAATGAGTAACTGAGTACTGTGAAAAACACTAAAATATATCGATTGTGTTTTTAAGTTCTCATTCAACTACTTTGTGGTTTGTCTACAAATAAAATCTTACAACATCTGACCAAGTTTTAGTGAAAAGCTACTATTTAATTGAGCAACAGCTGGATCTCAGACAAGACTTTTCACTTTGGAACAGCCAGACTTTTAATCCTGGTCTGTCATGGGGAAAGGCAACAATATTCGTACTGAAGTTCGTACTTTGAGTTTACAGTTAACAATAATAACGTTAGCTAGCTCTTATCAGTAGGTTAACATAATACGAAACTAGCTTCAAAGATGTCAGTAAAAAAATATTCCTTACCCAATAAAACAGATGACGTAACTTGTTGGGATCTGTCCTGAGGTAGGTGAGGAGAGTGCATATTGAAACCGTGTCTCTCAAACACGGCGCTTCTTTTGTTTTTCGGTTCATTACACGAGTCAAGGATCAACTGTCTTAGTTTCTTACTACAATTTTCATATTTTTCTCCTTTAATGCCAGCTTGAAATAAAGTTGATACCACAACAACAATAACCTGTATAAACAAAGGAAAAAAAAGTGATTATTCAGGCAGTCGTATAATATAAACGTGTTCAACATACTACAAACTGGGGTATTGCCGACATGATTATATTATATTATATTATATTATATTATATTATATTATATTATATTATATTATATTATATTATATTAATATTTTATGCTCCACCATGCCGAAATGTAGGCCTAGTAATTATACACCTGGTAGCAGCCCTTTAATGGACCTCATTAAAGTTCAGGTGTTCCACCAATCAGAAAACACCATTGTAGCAATATGAAAGCGCAAGTATCGATTATTCTCGGGCATGCAATCGAAAGATAACTAGCGAAACGTCACGGAGGCTGGAAATCCAATACTGTCGCAGAAGGTTATGTTCTGTTACTATAATAATTAGCGTTAATTGTAAATAATATTCAAATAAATTCAATTTGTCATCTCGTTTTTCAATGTCTAAATCAATTTCAAGGTTGTTTCAAGATTAATGTTTATTTTACTCTCTAGATTATATCAAGGTCAATGACATTTGTTTCTCGGAAAAAATCAATACTTTCGCGTCTGCGCACATCTCACAATTTACGAGATATTGCACAAGGTCAGTTCCGCTCCCCAGTCATAAACATACTCGTGTCTTAATTACTACCATTATAGGCTCGTTGCATAATGTACTAATATTATGTTATGTTATGTTATGTTATGTTATGTTATGTTATGTTATGTTATGTTATGTTATGTTATGTTATGTTATGTTATGTTATGTTATGTTATGTTATGTTATGTTATGTTATGTTATGTTATGTTATGTTATATTATATTATATTATATTATATTATGTTATATTATATTATATTATATTACTTTCGTTTGCGTAGCAACGGCACTCCTACAGCCACGCGGCGCACTGAATTGACTGTGGTAATATTATGTACTCGCCCAATTTAACCATGAACATGCTGAATCTGCCCGTCTCCTTTTCTACACATTTCTGATACCTCTGTAACATGTTCTCCATCACTCACTCAAGTTTTCTTCCAGAAAGATATTATGGATATTATTTTAGTAGGTTATTTTACGACGCTTTATCAACATCGTAGGTTATTTAGCGTCTGAATGAAATGAAAGTGATAATGCCGGTGAAATGAGTCCGGGGTCCAGCACCGATAGTTACCCAGCATTTGCTCATATTCGGTTGAGGAAAAACCCCGGAAAAAATCTCAAACAGGTAACTTGCCCCAACCGGAAATCGAACACGCGCCACCTGGTTTCGCGGCCAGACGCGCTAACCGTTACTTCACAGGTTGGACTTATAGATATTATGCTTTGAATCTTCTAAGGTGTGTTGGTGTGTCCTGTACATTTTATATTTCAATAAAACTCAAAGATAAAAGCCACAGAGTGCTTGCTACTCTATTCAGGCAGTACTTCTCACTTGACGATATGTGACAGAGGAAGAACAATTTAGGCGTTCAGAGCTGAAGTGGATCAAGTCCATGAGACGTAGTTTTGAGATAATAGGACTTAAAGTTAACTTGCTCTAGTGAAATATTTAATTTGACTAGCAATAATTTTGTTTCTCCATTCTCAAATTCTAGATTTATAAAACATAAACAGTTATGATGTTGAAGATGGCAGAGCTAGCCGTCGGAAGCTTGGAAACAAATCTCCAACTCACCTGGCTGAGAACCCGAGAAGAGTTATTCTACATCAAACGCCGGGAAAGCCTCAAGTCCTACAGTTATGATGTTAATTAATGCAACGCTTTGGTGATTTGATCCACTATGGATCAGAACATCGTGAAAAAATAATCTGAGCCAAAAGTGACTTGTGTCACCTACAGGCGAATGCTTGGAATTAAGACTTGATCTATTACTGCTCGGAAAAGATCCACTTCAGATAATCAGAAAATGAATTAAACTCAATTTATGAAAGTTTGTGACTTGAACCACTTTAGCTCTGAACGCCTCAATTGTTTGTATGCATCTGAAGTTTGACTAGTGTATTATGTAGCTAGTCGGCAATGTATGTAATGGAGAGGGAAAGAAACTGCCACCCTACCCCATTATCTCCTGGCCTAGTTGCCTCATAAGTGGTGCATTCTTGGAACCACTTATGAGGTTCAGACCTGTCTTTGGATAGTTAACTAAATAACGATAATTTGTTAAAATGGATTAATTACTCAAACTGACAAAATTCCGCACGTGCGTGATGTAGTCTGAACTTCACACGTAAGAAACCAGTCGGTTCCAAGATAGCCTGAACCGCCTCACGTCAAATTGAGATACCCCATATGTTACTATAGAGATTGTCTTGTTCTATGTTAAGCGTGATTTTGGATTTTGCGCCATACTCATCACATATCCAAACTTTTCCGCTACGTACTGTACATATATGAATGTTTATTTTCTGTTCATCATATTCACGTGACGATAGAAAGGTTCGAATTTAATCCTCAAAATAAGATGATGGTTACGATGATATTTCCCTTCTTACTTGGCTATTTAATTATACAATTTTTAGCGGCTCATCCTGGACTAGTGTATACGAAAATGCAATTAATGGTATAAATATTATTAGAAATGGCTAGATAGCAATTTCCTTTCACTTAATGTTTCCAAGTCTACTTTGATTCCATTTTCCTTAAACGCAAGTGGCTTACAATAATTGAAATATTGTGATAATGATTCATAATGCTGGTTGTTCAATTAATGATGATTGCAAATATCCTATTGTGAAGGAATCTACTCAAATGAAGTAGGCCTACTTAGGAATTATTACTGACCAGCATTTAAGGTGGGATAAGCATATTTCTTCTTTATGTAACAGACTTCGTAAAACAATTTATATATTTGTAATTCTTAGCTCTTACACCCCTACAAATAATCTGCGATTAGTTTATTTAGGTTTAGTTCAATTTGTCATCTAATATAGTACGAGTATAATCGGTTGGGGAGGAGCAACAAATTTTATAATTTCTCCGCTCTTATTGCTTCAAAAGTGGGTAATTAAAATTTTCTTAAATAATTCAACTGCTTATTCAACAAATTTGATTTCTTCCGATTTTAATGTTTTCCAAATTGAGCAAATATATAAATATACATTATTAAAATACTATCATAAAAGTCTGAAATGTAAAGAAGAACATGTTTGTCCTAACGGAAGAAATTTGACATGTCCTGTAGCTGAACCTAAATGTTACACATCCACTGGAATAAATCATAACCAGAGTTACGGGCCAAGGTTATACAACATTATTTTGATAAATCCTGACCTAGGTTATTTTTAGTTTAATAAATTTAAGAAAAAATTAAGCAAATTATTTAGTATATTCTTTTAATGTACCGAAGTACATATGAAGTTTCCATGCAGATATTCTGCGTCATCGTACAATGAAAGAGTAGTGGAATGGAGAAAAATTCTCTCCGGCACAGAAATTTGAACCCGGGTTTTCAGCTCTACGTGCTGATTCTTTATCCATTAAGCCAGACCGGATTCCCATCCCGGTGTGCTTATTGTTACTTCGTTACCATTACAGTGCAGTTTTGCGAAAGCTTTGAAATAATATTGCTCTAAATTTTCAATGCAAAATACTGTATATTGTATTTCCAATTTTAAAAATATGAACGTGCAAAAAATTTTGTACAATACACATTTGTGAAGTGCATTACAAAATCTCAAAACTCGCTCTGCTCGTTTTTCAAACTTTTCCTCGATTTTGTAAAAAAGAAAAGTACTTCCCACAATAAGGAGGAAAAAATCTTGAAGATGGATGTTGATGGCAATGATAATAAATTATGTTCGTGCTTATGATCTCTTCTGAAAGAGATATCATACCCCTAGCACGGTTTATATTGAGCCGAATATAAGTATAATCTAACAAATTATATGCGAGTGTAAATTTCGGACTTACAAGTGCAAAATGAGGCTTCATATTCCCACGGAGATGTGATGTAGACGGACTGCAGTGTCAGAAGTGCGTGCCGCCGCAACAATGAGATCACCTGCCCGTCAGGTCCGGAGGAAGACTTGATATCGCGAATGGCGCTCGTTCCACTTTTAAACAAGAAGAGAGCCATCACAACACGTGTGCTCGTAGCATTCTTTCCTAATCTCCCAAGAAGGAATGTGCAAAACTTCTCTTACTACTTTTATTGTTAAGTACTCCTTTTAATGCGTTATTCAGATCTGGCATTCCACCTCCAGCAGAGGCTTGTTGCCATAGGCGGAATTATGGGGGGGAGGGAGCTCATGGGGAGGGGCACTGCCCCCCAAACTTGGCCGAACTCTTTTTTTTTTCTACTAACATTTTAAAATACTGAATTCAAAAGATTTTTTTTTTGTGTGTGTATGATTAAGTTTCTGTGCTTAAATTGACGAATTATTGTCTTCAGACCATGTGTCTGGACTATAATATTTATTTTAAATTTCTGAATGTATAAGAATTTCTGTACACCATCTGAGAAATGGAACCACTATAATCTTTTTTGTAACAGTCTGTACTGATGTGTTAGAACTCTGCAGGTGTTCTAGCAACCACTTGAAGAAATATGAATGACATACTGCACAACAATGCAGAAAAAAGAAAAGTGATCCCAGTTAAACTTAAAGACGAGATTAAATAAAATAATAAGAATTAGAATTAGACTGGATTAATCTTGCTCAGGATAGGGTCCAATGGTGGCCTTATGTGAGGGCGGCAATGAACCTCCGGGTTCCTTAAAAGCCATTTGTAAGTAAGTTGTAAGAATTCACATTTCATATGATAATTGCTCTTTAAATAAACAGATAAAGTATATGTCAAATTGGTCCACCGCTGTGGAGTAATGGTTAGCATGTCTGGCCATGAAATGAGTGGTTTGGACAAGTTACTTGGTTGGGGTTTTTCCTCAATAATTGAAGCAGAATTGCTGGGTAATTTTCGATGTTAGACCTCGGACTCATTTCGCCATCATTAATTCATATCATCCATACAATAGCCCGGGTTAAGTTCACAGTGTGGCGTGCTATACTTGTACAAGAGCGCGGCCGTTCGGCTACCCAATCATTCACAGAATAGGAGTGGTAAGCAAAACAAGCCTCAGGTTGCAGTGCAAGCCTTCGAATCCCTCTTCCTTACAAGAGGAAAAAAAAAGTAAAATTGTCTGTATATTTTGTTACAATTTTATTTTATTTTACAATACCTTTATTAAATGATCATATTCTGATATACTGTACCAAGGTCAAGCTATAATGTGGGGAGAAGATAAATTATGTCCCCCATAATCTCGTTATATCGGGATTATTTTGCTTTGCCCCCCCCCACCAAGGAAATGGTTCTCTCTCCGCTTATGCTTATTGCTAATAATGACCACCATCCCTCTTAAAATTAATAAAAACACCTGCGAAAATTAAATTTTACTATCTCACGTATGTGAGAACATATTGTGAAGGCAGAGAAAATTTATTTCGAGACTTAAATAAAAAATGTATGTATGTATGTATATAGCCTATATACTGTATGTATCTACATATGTTTAGTCAGCAGTCCGAAAACTGGTTGGAACCTCGTAAGTGACACCAATAAGACATCACTTACGACGCGACTAAGCCAGGAAATAATGGGGTTGGTTGGCCAGATCACTTCCTTCTATGTATGTAATTATTCACTAACAATACCAAACCTATATTTGGAAATATAACAGATTTAAATCAATGATATTTATTATTTTATATCAAGTGCAGCGAAGCGCACGGGTATGGCTAGTAATAATAATAAAATGATGATGATTATGGTGATGATGGTGATGACGATGATGATAATAATAATAATAATAATAATAATAATAATAATAATAGTAAAATTAAAATAACTTACTTGTCGCAAGTTGTCTTCTGTAAACTTCTGTTGGATTTCTGCAGGCTTCACTTTAACCAGATAACAAAAATCTGATTTCACCGGTCGTGATAAAGGGCTCCAGGCAAAATTTCTCGGCCATTTCTTGCGGACACAAAAATTTCGCAGTAGCACAAGTGATCCATATCAGTATCATATATGTGCATAACGATTTAGTCCCACGCTCCATCCATAATATTCATACTAAAGCTTAGCATATGTTCTTTTACTAAATATAACTGAATTCGTTTAATAGAAGTTGAGTTAAATCGCCTATTCAATGCATAATAAACAACCAAATAAAAAGTTGTACCATTTACAAAACGTAGCATTTTCTTTTAATTGCAGCAGTGACTTAACACCATTCATTTAAAATCAAGAGTTATTTATACTTCGATAATTTTTGGACACAGTGGTTATGAACAAACAAGGCCTAAAGCCAACATTTGTTGCTGAACCATCAGTAAGAATACCAAAACTAGTCTTGAGAAATACATGCACTGAAAATATACACTTAAACATGCCGAAATATGCACTCATATATGCACTAAAAGCTGAAGAGCCAGCAAACTTACAGTATAGGATCCCACAAAAAAACAGTAACAATATAATGGAAAATATTCAAATAATCGGGCATAAAAGAAAATACAGTCAGTTTCATTTCTTAGTTATTGCCTTATTGGCTATTGCAAATTTAATTAAAACCAATTTGATATAGGCAATTCATGACTGCAACTTTGTAACATTATAAGATCCAAATTGTTTCTCCTGTCAGTAAAAATTAAGTTATGCTACTATCATCTCAGATTCTATACTCATATCCCTAAACCTCTAAACTTATCTACACTCTATTCTCTTATCTTTGTTCTAATATTATTCTATACTTTCTACTTTATTACAGTTTGCCTACTACTTTCTATCACTCTTATTCAGTATCTATATACTAATTTTCCTATTGTCACTATTTCTCTTAGCAACCACTTTTATTACATTCTCTATCTTAAGATTCCTTGTCTATTTCATGAAAACCCTTCATTGCCTTATATCCCAGCACAATATTTGTTTCGTCCACACCTGTAGAGTTAGCGCGTCTCACCACGAAATCAGGAGACCTGGGTTCGAATCCCGGTCGGGGCAAGTTACCTGGTTAAGGTTTCTCCCGGAGTTTTCCCTCAACAAAATACGAGCAAATGCTGGGTAACTTTCGATGCTGGACCCCGGACTCATTTCACCGGCATTTATCATCTTCATTTCACTCAAGCGCTAAATAACCTGAGATGTTGATACAGCGTCGTAAAATAACCCAATAAAAAGTATATTGCGTTTCATGACGACACTGAATTTTTTCTGTTGAACTTTCACTTGCATTACTTCTTGAGCTATAGAACAATATTCATGATAAAATCATCATTTATTAGTCATAAGAAGGGCTGTTACTACAAAAGCAATGAATTCGAACAAATTTTTTACACAATCTCTTTAAAAATTTTCATATTACGAAGTGCATATATAAATTAATGTTATGTTGCAAAACACAGATTTCGTTATTCTCCTCAAATTACATTTTCATCATTTCCGATACAAGAAAGATGGCTGCAGTAGATCTGGTATTCACGTGTTCAAACCTAATCGAGAGCAATGAATTTTTAGGGGCAATAAAAATCCATATCATGGCTTTCTTCTAAAGGAAAGTAAAGCTCGGAAGACCATAAACCCTGACACTAAATAAGAGCGATCTAGGCAAATTTTGCCATGTCAAAATTTGGTGGCAGCAAAATGGGTCTATATGGATAGCCGAAGTTGACGTGTTTCTTCCACCTCCATCAGTAAATCATACCATCCTATATACATTGACAAACAAAGAAATCAATTAGAAATGAACTGTCAGAATTCTAAACAACACTATTGAATTATGCAGAAGCAAATGTTTTAGTCATATTACAGAAATTAAACGCCGAAATCGGTAACAGAGGAGAAACAGAACGCTTAATGGAAAAGTTGATTAATTAGTGTGAGGAGCCGCTAAAGGCGACGGTTAATGTTTTAAGAAGAAGTAAAGCATGAAAAGACCTTCTCGTTACGTATTTTCTAATACTAAATAGGCCTATATGAGGGTCGTTTCATAAATAATGCACAGGTTGGCAGAACTGTGAAGTGGATAACGCAACAATAATGAAAATGACGTAAATTGCTGTTGAAGGATTGAGGAAGAAGCACATAATTCGTTTCGTCCATAGCATACTCTGTGTTTAGGTAACGAGAGCTAGAAATGGAGACTACACGTGTCTCGAGTATTAGGACGATTGAAGACCAAAGATCGAATCTTTGCTATATAGCTATAACAAGCAACACTTTGCAGCGAAATAATAAAGTCATGTTAACCACGGAACACCAATAGGCTTGTTCACATGGCAACAAACAGAAAAGTCACTAGCAATTCAAAAATCTCAAGTTCACATGCATATGTTTACATCATTTTATTATTTAATTGGAAACACTTTAGATACTGTAGACTCACTATGATAATATCGTGGCACTTGATACAATACTTACTCACAAATGGTTTTTAAGGAACCCGCAAGTCCATTGCCGCCCTCACATAAACCCCCCATCGGTCCCTATCCTGTGCAAGATTAATCCAGTTTCTATCATCATATCCCATCTCCCTCTGCTGTGGTCGTGCCAGAGAATTAGTCCCATTCCAAGGCTTATTGTATAGATTCGTAATAAGCTGTTTTTTTTACGGTGATGGCTTGTTAGCCCTTCGCCCAACCCCCAAGCTGGAGGATTACCTCTTATCGGCTGTCCACGACTGCTTATTCAATATATTCGCAGTAGTAGTAGTAGTATTAGTAGTATTTATTTATTTAACCTGGTAGAGATAAGGCCGTCAGGCCTTCTCTGCCTCTCTACCAGGGGATTACAACTATAATATGAACAATAAAATTACAATTAATATTAAATTTACAATTACAATACAAATTAAAGTACGACAAGATTACCTGATTAATGAAAGCTTGACATTTTATCATAGAGGTTAAGAACAAAGAATATGTTTGTATTTACTGAATTACAAATCAAACCTACAATAACAAAATTCTATAGTGATGAAATTACCGGATATTGAAATATTTTGTGATAGATTAAGAGAACTATTTACAAGAAACCATGTCTGAACGAGTCTCAATTACTGACCAAGTGCCTAGTAAGTTTGCGTTTGAATTCAATTTTATTTCGACAGTCCCTGATGCTAGCAGGTAACGAATTCCAGAGTCTTGGCAGGGCTATTGTGAAAAAGGCTGAGTATGAGGAGGTGCGATGGGATGGTATTGTTAGTATTGTTTCATGGCGAGAGCGTGTGTTCAGATTGTGGTGGGAAGAAAGGTAAGTGAAGCGAGACGACAGGTACGAAGGAATAGAAGAGTTCAAGATTTCGAAGAGAAGGAGAAGTGAATGTAAATTTCTTCTCTTATCTGGTTTAAGCCAACCTATTGTTTCCAGGGATGGGGTAATATGATCATATTTACGAACATTGCTTACAAAACGTACACACAAATTATGAGCACGTTGAAGTTTCGTTTTGTTGTCACTGGAGAGGTCAGTCAGTAAAATGTCAGCATAGTCAAAATAGGGAAATACAAGCGTCTGCACAAAGGACTTTTTTAAGCAAGAGGGAAGATGAACATTTATCCTTTTTAGCACATGGATAATAGAATATACTTTTCTGCAGGTTTTGCATGTCCCAGTTGAGATTATTATCCATGTGAATGCCAAGATTTTTTTACCGAAGAACTGAAAGGGATATGCACTGTACTTACTTTAACGGGGGAAGTGTCGAGGTGTTTTACAGCGTCGGTTTGCCGTTTGTGTCCTAATATAATTGCTTGTGTTTTTCCAGGATTGATATTAAGATGAAATTTCTTTGTCCATGTCACAATCGAGTCAATGTCTTAGTTCAATTTATCTCTAGCGCCATTTATTCGGTCTAAGCGGGAAGAGCCTCCCTTCCCTCCATATCTGGAGGCCGTCTCCTCTATCCGCAACCTGAGGACGCGCCATGCCGTGGTGACAGGGATCCACAATACATGAACTTGATACAATAACCTATAGAAAATCATAATAAGGCAGAGCAATTATTATCCATCCATATTGCAGGTGGTAGGCCTATTCAATATTCCGATGAAAAAAAATCTGAATAATTAACATAGTGTCAACGTAACATACAAAACAAATTATCATAAAAATGAGAACAAATACATATTGCAATAAAATGACTTTTTACCGGTATGAACGAAAATATCCCTGTTCACAACGTAATCCTAATTTTGTGCTTGCACTCATGGCTACTGAAGCCCTAGTTTGAGAGGTTAGACTCCTTACGAGCCGCCAGTGGCACGAGCGTAGATATCTGTAACGGTCATTGCTACTGCACAATACAATAATTTTAATAATTGTTTTTCAATCTTACCATAATCAGATTCCATTACGAGCAAGTAGTACGTGTCTCAACTTCCTTTCCGTTTACATATCCATGATTTAAACCCGCTGATTTCAAGGCCTTGCAAAATAAAGGAACGTGACTATACAGTTCATATAGGCCGCAAATTGTACAAACTAAATCAACGATTTTAAGAAAGCATTAAGTCACATTTTTGTGCCAGACTGACTTAGCTCCACAATTCTCAACTTGTCTACAATTGTGGGGCCCAGTGGAAAAGGGACCCATGCCATATTCCTGTTTATTTTCAGTTTCTTCGATAATCCGACAGATCTTGCCATCTAGGGCTTCTTTTATGAACTTCCAGTCTTGTGGCATGAGTCTATCGGACATGGTAAGCATTCATAAATGCCTCTTCTTCAATTGAAGAGAAAATCTCAGTGGAATAAGTGCTTCTCCTACAAGATTTAGTTTTTGTGGCATGGACCTCTTTTCCACTAAGCCCCACAATTTTACTAAGGGATTATTTTACAAGTTCTGTAGAAAGAATCACAATCATAATTCTGTAATTCATTCATTCACAGTGTTCTGTCCAAATATAGATATTTCACTGCAAACCCGGCACTCTCCAATCTTTCTTTTTTTCTCCTTCCTCTTAGTCTTCACATATGTGCCATTCTTAATGTTGTTTATAATCTGATGTCTTTTTCTCACCATTCCTTCTCTTATGCACTTTAGTCATCTTCCTCCTACTATCACTCCTCCCATATTCTGAAAACAGTTTTTCACTAAATCCTCCTAGTAGATGTTGAACAGGAAAAGTAATAAAGGCTGTCCTTGTCCTACTCCTCGCTCTATTCCATTTCCATGTGACATTTCTTCTCCTATTCTAACTTTGACTCGTTTCTTCATATAGAGGTTACTAAATAGCCTCCTCTCTTTCCAATCCACACCTATTTTCTTCAGGATCTCCTCTAAGTTTATTTCAATCCACTCTGTTAAAAACCTTTTTCAAGCCCACAAATACTACACACACTTCTAACTTTTTCTCTAGGTACCTTTCACAGATTGTTCGCAGCTCAGTCCAAATTCATCTCTCGTACCTTTTCCCTTCCTGATGCCAAGTTGCTTTTCTTCCAACTATTCTTCACCTTAGAATATAAACGTCGATTCAGTATTCACAGGAAAATCTTCACAGAGTGCGATATCAGCTTGATAGTCCT
Organism: Periplaneta americana; assembly: GCF_040183065.1. Classification (NCBI taxonomy): domain Eukaryota; kingdom Metazoa; phylum Arthropoda; class Insecta; order Blattodea; family Blattidae; genus Periplaneta; species Periplaneta americana. Next base: position 121,473,642 of record NC_091127.1, read on the forward strand.
GAACTCGTTACATTTTCTGGTAATATTTTTCTTCGGAATTGGCATCAACAGCGTTCCGTGAAATCTTCAGGCCATTCGCCTTTTTAACATATACTGCTCAAAAAAATTAGCGAAACAAGATTTGAAATTATTTTTTTATTGAACAATGAAAACGTAGAATGTTGTCCTCAGTACAGCATGAACTTCAGACACTATATTTTGTAACAAATTACTTTCCATGGCCATTTACAACCAAGTTGTGGTCAACAAAGATCATCTTACCCGATACTGCATAAAAGAAAGTGAAAAATCTCTTCCTTTATTCTAACAATCATGAATCCTCAGATCACTACATGGATTTAAGTAGTATCTCGTGTGGTCTCCATGATCATGAATTACTACTTGACATCTACGAGATGCTTCTCACAAGCCGCCGAATGTTGACTTGGGGTATATTCATCCACTCTTCATTAAGTGCCAATGCAAGCTCTTCGAGGTTATGTTGGCCTTCTGTGTTCGACGTTGCGAGTTCGATTCCAGCTCAGGTCGATGGCATTAAAGTGTGCTTAAATTGGACAGGCTCATATCAGTAGATTTACTATCATGTAAAAGAACTACTGTGGGACAAAATTCCGGCACAACGGCGACGCTGATATAACCTCGGCAGTTGCGAGCGTCGTTAAATGAAACATAATTTAATTTTTTTACAATGGCTGGATTCAATAATGGTTACAATACAACACAAGTAACTTTTCTATACTACTTTCTGTCAGTTAATATTAATCGTTGAAACTCCTCTAAAACATTTATTTACAAGTGTAAGTAGACATGGCAACACTGAAAAGATTTTCACTGGATCCTAAAGAATGAGGAAAGTTGGAATATAAACTACTTAGTTTGTTTTCGCTTCTTGAATTCATTGACACTTCGATTTCTATGATTCCAAAGAGGAATTTGGAGATTTCACCCCTTGAGAATCGAGGAATGTTGGAGAAATGAATGGCTTCGGTTACTCAAGAGTTTCTTTGAAAACATCTCTAGTCTCTAAGGGCCATATTCATAGATATTCTTAGCGCGGGCTTCCGATGGATGATCAGCGAACTAACGTTTTTCGTATTCATAAACTAGTGTTGGCGATATGATATGATATGATATGATATGATATGATATGATATGATATGATATGATATGATATGATATGATATGATATGATATGATATGATATGATATGATATGATATGATATGATATGATATGATATATTAATCCTGTACAAGTAACCAGTCGATATCCGGGGCTAGTTTAGCACGCTCGTAGCGCGGGCTAGCGAAATGTCTATGCATAGCACCCATAATGTCTGGAAAATCGATTAAGTGGTAATTATGGAAATATTAACGGGGGGAGGAAGATCGTGCAAAAGGTTAAAAAATACGAAGATTTTTTATGAAATATGACTACTTTACCAAAACTTTACGAAATACGAAAAATCTTGGCGTTAATTGCATTCTACACATCTTGTTCCTATAACGTTAGCAGGCATTATTAAAATATAGGCTATGTTTGTCACTATAATGACCTTGGGTTTTTCATACATATTTTTTCGATATTTGGCATCTTTAGACTAGACGCTCTTGAATGAAAAAGGGATCTTACATTTTTCAATATGATATTTGTCAGCCAACTTTACAATTCACAGTTATAATGACCTTCACATTTCTGCTTTTCGATACACCATTCCTTTAATACATACCAACCTTTTCTAATAATATACAGTATTCATTTGCCAAGTATTTCTTGATTACTTCCTATTCTTCTATTTTAACTGAATTGCTATCTATCCTTCCCTATCTATCCTTTTCATACCTAGACTATCTACTTTTTATTTCTCGCTTTCCTATTAAATATTGCATATTCCTTTCCTTAATAATTCACATTATTTATTTATTTTCTTCTCTACTCTCAAATCTACCTATTCCTGATCATTATTTTCCAGCTATTTTCTTCCAACTTAATTGTCTATATTTCCCTTTCCTCTATTTTACAACACTTACATCACTTACTTTTTCCCTACTATTCTATCCTCTGTTTATTTACGTATTTATCTTTTTCTCTTCACTTCACTCCTCAATTTCCTCTTTTATTACCTCTTTCCATAAATTTATTCTATAATACTCCTACAATTATAGTACCCCTGATACTACTCCCAACCCACAATACTGAAAAACAAGAAATATCTAATTCACTTAATTATACTTTCAATTTCTCTTTCTTCCACTTCACAATTGTTCAGTTGTCTTTTCACTTTAATTTTCCTTTATTCATTGTTTGTTTGTCTATTCTACTACACTCTTACACTAGCTTCTTACACTTAACACTTTCTTCTCTATTCCTATTCTATCACTTCTACCACCCCTAACTTTCTTGCATCCACTTTTAGGACTCTTCCTCCTCGCTAATTCCATCCTCCACACTATTCTGTCCTCTATTTCCCCATTTAATAACATCTCAAGAACCCTATCTATTCTGCCCTCACAATCACTACTAATATATTTTAGTCGCTTCGTTCCTTCACTCGTTCTTATGTCTTTTCTTTCAATACAAGCGGGAGGAAATAACTCGAGGAAAATAAAATTCTGAAAAATAATGCCTGGAAAGAGGAGACGGGAAGGGTGGCGTACACCTCAGACCGTTTCAGGGGGGAATGTGGGGGGGGGGGGTTGTTGAGGTGGAATGGTACACGGACTTGGAGGGATGTCAGGACTGGTCTTTAGGGTGTTAGAGGTTAGATCGGTTCGGCGTGGTTGCGGTCGGTGGGCTTGCAACTCATCCCAGGGGCGCACAATAGACCTCAAGTCGCGGTGCACAGGGATGTTTCCCTCCCGGCCCCACAGCTAAAAAAATCCCTGCAAATTGGAGAGGGACTACGCAAGTAAATATAGTAAAAACAACAAAATTGGCAGAATGCCACAGAGAAGAGAAGAGAAGAGAAGAGAAGAGAAGAGAAGAGAAGAGAAGAGAAGAGAAGAGAAGAGAAGAGAAGAGAAGAGAAGAGAAGAGAAGAGAAGAGAAGAGAAGAGAAGAGAAGAGAATTTGGGAGTGCCTCACACTGTCCCAGATTTCGAGGGCGTATGCAGTCGATGTCCGGCCTCACATAAACGTGTCCAAATATGAATTTGTTTGCGATGCAAAATGTTATCCACATACCTGCCCGCACGCGCGCGTGTTGTAGATAGCGGGGTATCCCCGCTGTTACCGCTCCGATAACATACATGCCTTTCCTTTAATCAAAACACATACATTCAACTGCACCGGTTTCAGATAGGCAGAATTTGCGGTTGGCATACCCCGTCAGATTTCCTTCAAGGGCTTTAGTTTATTTTAACATTGCTCCGTTGTCGGCATATCTCACTGTCGTCCTCGGTGATCTGAAAGTCACCATGCTAACAATTACATCCGAGGTTAACGGGTTCAAACTCAGCCTAAAATCTCGAAATCAGCTGGAATTGAACTTTGGACCTTATAGTCCATAGCCAGTTACTCTGCCAAGTGAGCTACCAGGCATGTCCAATATTTAACATGGTTCCTTATAAAATTATTTATCTTATGTGGCTTAGCATTATGTTGAACCTAATCTTCGATTTTTTTTTTCAGTCTGTTTTCTCTGCTTTTAATATTCTGTGAATTGCTCTACAGCAGTATTGGAACTTATAACCACAATTTATTATGCATTTCACTTCGTAAGCATTTAGAATGTTTAATATTATAGTCTAATATATAATAATCTGTAACGATTTTTGATCGAAATATTTTTTTTTTCATAGAAAGTCGTGGTTTGGTTCTTTTTTTATTTAAAAAAAGTTATATTTGGTACATCTGATTTAATTGGTATTACCGACATCCGTGACTTGTATTTGTTTTGTAGAAGTATCTGATCATTAACAAAAATTAGTGACCATATATGCCCATTAACAAATGCAAGGTACTGGGAACTCCTAAAGGTACAATGGTCATTCAGAGACGTCACAGATGAAACCAAATAAGTTCAGTGAATGACGATAATATTTTTCTGAACGAAATGAATAGAATGTTTTCAATTGTCATTAAAATTTTTATCAAAGAACTTTCATTGAGAGACTGGCATGTAAGCTATGCAATATTTTCAAATTGTTAGAGTGTAGGCACTCAGCTTTCCTTACCTTCCAAAGAAAAAATAAATTGTATATTGTTTCCCAATGACTTAAGAGTACTCAGATATGACGACTTGTCTATTTGAGCTCTTGAACTTGAAAATGACATATAGGCCCTACTGAAATATTCCTATGTCACAGGTTTACGAAATTTATACCATTAAACAATGATATAGTACTCTATCTTTTAATGAAAAATTAAGTCACTCATCCCCAATAGAATACTTATAGGGTGCCCTCAAATACGGTAATTAGAAAATAAACTGTTGCGCATGGTTCATCAATTAGGTACATATATTTCTAGAATTTTAGTCAAACCTCTCTCATTTTTTCTGGTATAATGAGAATATATCACATGACAAAATGAATGCACTATTTTCTTAACTAAACACCACATATGTACAAAATTTAAAAAAAATATATGAACATTACTCTTTTCCAAAATTTTCCTTAATTTTGAATTTTTAAAAATTCAATGATGAAGTTTAAAAGCAAACCACTCCATTCATTTTAAAAAGCTAATTAATATGTATCTGCCACAAAAATTGCATTACCCTATTTTCATTAGTTTATGAAATAAGTGTACTTAAGATTTGAAAATATAATAAAATGTGATAAGCTCAAAGAAATTGTTACAGATAGTAAAGACTGCACAAAAGTGGATACAATGAATACATATGAAACCAGTTTCATCTAAATTTAATTTAATAATAACATTATTAAATATCGCAAGAAATTTACAGACCATTCGCTAAGAATGACAAGTGGTAGGTCACATGAAATGACACATTATTGTTAAAATACAATGAATTAGGACACAGAAAACAATACAAAGCCTGCAAAGTTGTGATAAAATGTCTAACCCAATAAGTGTAGAAAACAAGAACAAGAAATATATCGATACAGATGTTGCAATAACCTTGTCATCGTATAGTGCCTAATATTTTCGATAAAAACTGCTCCTTACTTACATGCTGGGTATTTTCTTAAATCCGTGTTATTCAGCCGAGAGTTCTGCAGTTGCAATATAGTCTAACACGTGCTGGAGTGCATACTGCAATGTCATCAGACGATATGACAATTATATTTCTGCATACACAGACATTTTTCTAAGAACGAAAGTGACGAATACTCAGTCATAACTCATAACAAAACATTTCCGGGTAGGTCCCGATCTAATAGCTTAATAAAAAGTAAGTAGCCCGTTGTGAACGGTCGTGAATTCGAATCTCTTCTCGGGTGTTGATGCTTTCCCAGTAGTCTCAGATGGGTATGGATATTAGTATTGCTATTGGTATTGGTACTGGTAATTATAAAGATGGGCAAGAAGCATCCCTAAACGCTTCAGCCCAAGTAGACTTATTTTGCACCCGTTATGGAATAAGTTGCATGCCGATTGTGTTTAACGGTTATGCCTGCTGTACCTTCCGCAGCACTACATATTCTTCCCCCGCGAACAGGTCCGAATACCATGCCTCTGGTGGTGGTCTGAAGTACCTCAGAGAACCACCTCATTCCTCATGTTACCGGCAGGGGTGAGAGCCTGGACGTTCCCGTTTCCCTCTACAGAACTATGAGTGTTCTCGAATCCATCTAAAAATCGTTGGACAAACCGCGCCGAACACCCACCACGGCGGACGTTCGATTGGGCGCCGCACAAACAAAAAGGTTTTTCTAAATGTAGATAATAATGAAAGGGCAATTGTGGAAAGTATTGGTGGAATGGAGCGGGGGTAAAAAAGAAAAAACACCGAGAAAAACCTCACATCCTTGGCTTTAACCACCACAAATACAACTTTGCTATCCCTGAGATTTTAACTCGGGCTTCAGTCATCTCCAGCCAGCGCTCTACCAACTGAACTACCAAGACAACATACTGTTGTCTAAGACAGTGGATCGGTGACGTGCCATTTTAACTATATGGGATTTCATAAAGTATCAGGTCGAAAAAATCCAGATATGAACTTTGTTAGACCAAGACAGATATAGAAAAATAAGAAATGGATAAACAAACAAAGAACGGAGATAGATAAAGAAAAAGAGGAGAAACAAAGTATGGAAGGAATAAGGTTGAAAGGTTGGGAGAAATCGAGGAAGAAGGAACAAAAAAAGTAAAGAAAATGGAGTAAGAAATATGGGTAAAATAATAGGATAATATAAAGCAAAATGAAAGAAAATGAAAACGATTGAAGGTGAATGCTCGATACTAGCTCGGGCTATGACCTACCTTAATGTTTTTCTACTGAGCCATATTCACTACCCACGCACCCCTTTCCTTTGTGGAGCCACCCACGTAGTATTGCCTCACGTTCATAAATAGTTAACCAAATTCAATAGTACTCCGCAGTCCTATCTCACTTTTAATCAAGAGATTCTGCGATTAAAGTCAGTCATCAGTCGTAAACGTGAAGGAATCCTCATAACTAGACATAGCATCTTGGGGACCGATGAGTCACGTTGACTGCAAAACGAAGTATAGGCCTACACTGAAGCTAGTGGCAGAAGACGGAGGTATACAGAAACATCAAAACTCAAGGAGCGTTGTTTACTGCTGAATGTGTGCTGACCTTGTAGTTCAGAATCAGGCACGGGTCTTTGAGTTTTAATATTATACAACTATGTTGGTTTCTAATGAACATAAACACTGCTTGCAAGGAACGATGTGTTATGATACATAAGAACATTTATAGAAAATTAAAAAAATAATATATTAAAAATGAAAATGACCGAAATACATCTGTCGTATTTCATGCAATGTGCTATCGTAACATATTTTAAAATAATTTTGCCTTAATGTTACATAGACTGCAAATTTTTATTTGTGCAGTTTTCAATAAAGACTTTAGAGTGAAGATTTTGTAGTTTAAAGAACGGGGTGCCGCCATAATCTCACACAAATCCAATTAAAATGTTGTTATTGTTTATTTGAAATGGAATTACCTGTTGGCAGATCTTCACTTTCATTTTTCGATGCAAGTTTTCTATTTTCTGTGTTTTTTCTAGTGTTACAATGTCTCTGTATATATTGACGTTTGTCATCCCGCATGTTTACCGCTACACAGTTTGAAAGTAATGTATTCCCCATTCACTTCAAAACACTCGCCTCCAAATTCTGTCACAAATTGATGGTTCTTAGATTCCTTTTTCGTCATGATGTACTATAGATGCACTATCTATGCAGATAAATAGCGTACTGAGGGGTAGTTACAAACTATATGTGTGTCGTGGTGAACAAGCAGTTGTTTGAATAATTTCAAGGAAAAATTGTTCCGGGGCCGGGTATCGATTCCGGGACCCTGCGCTTAGCGCGCGAACGCTCTACCGACTGAGCTACCCCAGGAACTATACACGACACCGTCACAATTTTTCCTTTATATCCACACAACTCAAATGAGCTGACAAGATGCCAGAACTCAATTATGAGTGCACACAAATGCTGTGTGACCTAAATTGTGGCTTTCTGTTAACGTACCTCCAGTAACGAATGTATTATGCTCAGTCGGTAGAGCGTTCGCGCGCTAAGAGAAGGGTCCCGGGATCGATACCCGGCCCCGGAACAATTTTTCCTTGAAATTATTCAAACCTGCTTTACAGGGAGCTACTATCTGAAAGCCAGTTTTGCATAAAGCAGTTGTTTATTTCATAGTGTTCCTCCCTACATAGTCTGTTGTGCACATGTGCTGCTCTTGCATCTATACATAAGCTTATGCTACCGTATTCAGTTAACTTGCATGCACAGTGTTCCCCTCAGTCGGTCCCCAAGATGCTATGTCTGCTCATAACCATTATCATCTACCTTCAGAATTTGAGCCCGTTTCATCGGGAACCAACAGACACGATCAAGTAGCGGAACTCCAGGTGATCACATTAATGTCATCGTTGTAGTTATCTTAATCATAATTTTGATTCAAGACTGTTTTCTTAGTCTCACAACATTGGAATGAGTATAAGTGTGCAAGGAGTATATACTACGGCACATGCCCTTCAGAGAGACTCTGCTCGCAATTACAACAAATAACACGCACTTTAGAGTCACTCTACAACAAATTCCTTACTCCTAAACAAGTACAGTATGCCTCAGTTTAGCAATGTTTATGATATTATGCACTATTATTTGAAATTAGGGTGCCTAAAACAAGTATACGAAAGTACAGAAATGGGTAGAGGAAGGAATTCGAAAGACAGTATGTCTTGGTGAAATAATTGTGTGTAATTTATGTAAGAATGACATAATCTGTTCTAAAAGATGGTACTTACAGCAGCATTGTAATTTAAAAAGAACATACTGGGACATCATTTTCTTTTTACTAACATTTTAATATTAACCTGGATATACCTTTGGCTTAACGGTTGAGAACCGGAAACACAGTTTGCTACCCCCTTCCACGACTGGAGTTTGATGATACTGGTGCAAAATACAAACAAATCACTTTACTAGGTATAGGAGGGAGAAACGTAGTTCATCCATTTACGTAAACTAGGAAATATCGCAATTTTCAGTTTGATAATTTTCATTACGTTTTTGTTTAATCAAAATACAGTACAGTATTAACAATAAATGTTTTTACTCATGAATTGAGTTATCCATGCGAAAGTATTCATTTTGCAGTGTATATTATAGCCTACTGTCTACTGTACATTAGCGTACAATATAGAGAATGAAGTTAAATTGAAAAATATTAATAAAATGGATATTTAAACACATTTTTGAGAATGGTGGCCGTTCATTTCGATACAGGCTTCAGTTCTTTTGTGCATATTATCGCACTATATGCTATTGCATCTAATTCCAATAATTACCAGCTACGTCCTTCGTACTAGTAACTCATGTTGAAATAATTCTGTACCTACTTTATAAAAGAGTACCTTACGTACTGTAAATTCAATCTTCACTTCTGCCTACCCGCACAGATCAAATTACTCAGATATGCTATCTACTGTCCGTTCAAGTGGTTATATCGCAGGATCGTAGAAAAGGGGGGAATCACGTGACAGTTAATTACTTAACGAGGCTCTTAAGTTATTTTAAACATTTGTATAATATTACGTAGACGTACAATTCCTAACAGAAATTAATGTTTTCAGAAAAGAGCTAAGACAGCCAAGCCACTAGCCTTTACAGAAGGGCGAGCAGAAGCAGGTGGGGGAAATCGGGATGCGACGTAAGCAAACGGACAACAGTACCTGTGCGAAAATATGATTCAATAGTGAAAGCTCTTTCGTCACTGGAAAACCCGAACATATTTCTGGAACAAAGGCTACTATACTCACTAACTCAGTACTGTTTACTATATGCGGCCTTGGTTCTGTGTGGAGGACAGTTGGAACGTCATTAGTAGAAGGGGTGGGAGTGAAGTATATTCAAAAACTCAGGTACAATAAAAATTGAAGTAAAAATAAAATGATGTCCCTGTATAAACCAATTGAAATTGAGAGAAAGAAGTGAGTCTGACGATCTACCTTCACGTAGTAATTCAGTGTCAGCGGACGAATTTAGCAGAGATCTGTATGAAATGATGGTGCAAGTCAACATGCCTTTCAACAAAGTTGAGGGCAACTTTGTTGGAAAATATAATTGTACACAATTGTACACCTGTGTTATACTCGTAGTAGTGCCGGTATTTTCAAGTTAAATTTTACAGCAAAGATTAGGTAATATTGGATTAGACATTTTATTCAGGGCAGTACCTGTGTTACAGTTGTGCCGGTGTTTTAAGTTAAAATTTTACAACAAAGATCATCGTAATATGGACTTAAACATTTCATTAAGAGCGGTAGGCTTACCTATGAAACAGTAACATTTTAAGTTAAAATTTTACATCCCAGATTGTTGTATTATAGGCTTAAACATTTCATTAAGAATAGTGCCTGTGAAACAGTAACATTTTAAGTTGAAAATTTACAGCAAAGACTATGTTTATTCTTTTGTAATACAACACAGCTCTACTCTTGAAACCATTCTTTTATGTGTGTGTTTGTTATCCTTGATGCGGGAATAGTTTGTTTTCATCGTACGCACCACGCGCCACTAGTCTTCGTCAAGCCATTTGACTCATTGCACAAACTCCGTACTCATTCAACTTCAAAGATTAGTGGCTAAGATTCAGGTCCCTAATTAAACTCTACCTTCAAGAACTGGCATTTTTGTGAAAATATGCACAATCAGTGGGACTCTCTGCCGTCTTTAAGACATATAGGACACACATCTAGACCCTGTAGAAGTGAGAGAAATGTCTTCTTCCCTTTTGGGAATCGCAATAGGTCCATTGGATTTGTAACGAAAAATCCTACCGGTATCAAGTCACAGAAGAGGATAAAAAAATTTCTAACAGTATATAGAATCACTCAAAGTATGATCCGCTATTTAGAAACCAGTTCTGTAGGTCATTTTGAACAAAAAAATTCACATGAACATGGGTCAAATTATCATTTATTTATTTATTTATTTATTTATTTATTTATTTATTTATTTATTTATTTATTTATTTATTTATTTATTTATTTATTTACCTTATTTATTTATTTTCACAATACAACATGTCTTTACTAATTCTCTACATTTCTACAAAACTGCAATAGACTACTAAACCAGCAGTGGTTTCTTATAACCGACCAAGGTAATTCACATTTAATCCACCTTCTCCATCCGTTGTTAAATAAATTAGTCTTCTCTTTCTTAATTTTTCCTTCTGTTTGTTATTCTACGATTTTACTTTTAATTCTCTAAATTTTACATTCTTCAAAGTGCACATTACTAATTCACTCATTTCTCTTCTGTTTTTAAAGTATATGATATGATATATGGTTTATTCTCACACTAATCTCTCCGATATGTATATGTGTGTGTATATATATATATATATATATATATACACACATATATATATATACATATATATACATATATATATATATATATATATATATATATACATATAGCGTTTATCTTTTAATTTATTACTGCAAAATAGTTGCTATTTCCGTCTTTTATAACAACATAGGTAACATTAATAGCCTATATTAATCACGCGCTCTAAATCCAAATAATGGATGTAGCAGTTTTATTGGTCATAATAATAATCTATTATGACCAATTTAAAGACTTGACCTTCACAATGTCACATGATTTTATGGAACTCTATCCAAGGGCAGATACAAACCAATCCATTCACCACGAGGCTGGAATGGAATGTCTAGAATGGTTTCAGAGGGAGCGTGTCAAATACGAAACTCATCTTGTGAAACTTAATTACCAGTGGTTATTTCGCGACCAGTTACCCAGGTTTTAATATAGCCTACAGAGGTTTGCTGAAGTTCTTTATCACTTCAACAATCTTTTTCCCTAGGTGTTCCCTAGATGAAACAAGATTTACAGATAGATGACCATATGGATCCCAAATACTGTAGTAGTTCTAGGCGCATGAAGTGATTCCAACCATATTAGTAGACTGAAATTGCAAAAAAAAAAAAAAAAAAAAAAAAAAAAAAAAAAAAAAAAAAAAAACTTTCTTTCTCGTCAGTTCAAATTATACTTTACATCATAGGTGCAAAACTGAGCGCCAGTTGTGGTATACGTCACAAGCCGGATTACGTCATTCATCTCTGCCATGAACCCCATGGATCATTCACATGATAAGGTAGAGACTATTTGTATTCACTGTTTAGTAGTGGAATTCAACGCAATGCCGTTCGGATAAAACCAGTTTAAATAACAATGGGAAAATTAATACTTTTGTATTCCAAATAATCACAAAGCGCGTATGAGTTCTGTGTTTGGTTCTACATACGTATGTGAGCAAACATTTTCGAAAATGAACTTCAGTAAGAGCGACGATCGCTCTAAATTGACAGATGCACATCTGATTTCCCTCCTCAGGCAGTATAGCCTAAAATAACGAAACGAAACTCTTGAAAAAATTTAGAGATCTGGTGCACATTGTAGTTGAAGATAAATTAATTACAGGAATTATTTTCCTTCATATTCACATGAGAAATTACATTTGTTTTAGTTTCTATTAAGAAATCAATGTAGTCAATTTCACTTAAACTAGAAGTTATGTACTTTTAGCCTATATTTTTTTAAATGTTATGGATGATTTAATTTTTGCATACAATCGTATTATACAGGCCTAAAACCAATAAAAAGGGTAAGATATTTAACCTGATTGTCTACAGCAATATGTTTTGAAGGGAAGTACTTAAGTATTTTTATTCATAAATAAAGTTTCCCTAATCTGCTAAGACTACAACAAGAATATGTTTTGTTTAATCATTTAGTATCTTCAGTTCATTTTAACCAATTGAGCTTCTTGCTTCTCAGTCTGTCAAAGATTTTAGAGCTGGGCAGCGTTGGAGATGACCCCTATTCATCGCTTCTTAAAGGTCGCGAAATGCGCGACTGCCAAACTTCTTGGTCTGTTAGATAGAAGGTCCCTTCTCCAGTTTTTTTTTTTTTTTTTTTTGCAATGTGATTAGAGTGGATGTTGTGGGCAACTTCTTTGATGTACAATTTTATTGTCTGGGTGAGTGTTAGTTAAGGAGATGTTTGTAAAATTTTAGCACCTTTTTTGCCAAGGCATCGGTCTGCTCATTGCCAAATAAGTTAAGTGCCCGGGGATCCACTTTAGTACCACGATGTTGTGTTTTGCTTGTAAGAGTTGTATGTAGTTTTGATAGTTTTGGACTGATGAAGACTCGTGGTCTGAGGAACCTCAGATTCTACGGCTGCTTTGGAGTCGCACAGGATGACGACATTCTTTAATTTAGTTTGGTGACATATCATTTGAGTTAAGGCTAGCCTGATAGCTTCAATTTCACCATCATAAGCTGACCTATAGGTGCCTATCGCTGTATAGAGAGCAAAGATGACATTGTATACACCGGCACCAACATTAGTATCATCCTTCATTTCGGATTCGTCTGTATAGACAATCTGGATAATTGAGGTTAATAATAGTTTCAAGAGCCAGGGATCTTAATATATCTATTACAGTAGTGTTTCTTTCTTACAAATAGCATCTTCCAAATCTACGGAGAGTAAGATAAAATTAGAAAGTATTGATTTTAAAAATTGGGGAAGAGGTTCTGGAGTATTAAAGGCCTGATATGGGCTATTTCCCTCAATTCCATGGTTTTTTGTATGATACAAATATCAAATAAAAGAATTTTCAACGTTTTCGCAGTGCACGAACAAATAATGTAGAGGGACATCATTTTATTTTTACTAACATTTCTAATATTAACCTGGCTATACCTTTGGATCAACGGTTGAGAACCGGAAACACCGTTTGCTACCCCCTTTGAACATTGGAGTTCGTTGATACTGGTGTAATATACAAACAAATCACTTTACTAGGTATAGGAGGGAAGAAAAATAGTTCATCCATTTACGTAAACTAGAAAATATCACGCTTTTGAGTTTGATAATTTTCATTAGGTTTTTGTTTAATCAAAATACAGTACTGTATTAACAATGATTGTTTTTACTCACGAACTGAGCTGTCCATGTGGACATATTCATTATGCAGTGTATATTATACTGTCTACAGCACATTAGCGTACACTATAGAGAATGAATTTTAATTCAAAAATAATCATAATATGGATATTTAAACACATCTTTGAAAATGGTGGCCGTTCATTTCGATACAGGCTTCAGTTCTAATGTGCATATTATTGCACTAGGCTATAGACTACTGTACCTAATTCCAATTACCAGGTTCGTCCTTCGTACTAGTAACTCGTGTTGAAATAATTCTGTACCTAATCTATAAAAGAATACCTCACTTATTGTAAATTCAATCTTCACTTCTGGCCGATCCGAAAAGATAAAATTACTCAGAAATGCTATCTACTGTCCGTCCAAGTGGTTATGTCGCAGGGTCGTAGAAAGGGGGGAAATCACGTGACAGTTAATTACTTAAGGAGGCCCTTTTATTTAAGTTATTTTAAACAGTTGTACAGGGACATCATTTTATTTTTACTAACATTTTTAATACTAACCTAGCTATACCTTTGGATCAACGGTTGAGAACCGGAAACACCATTTGCTACCCCCTTCCACCATTTGAGTTCGATGACACTGTCGTAATATACAAACAAATCACTTTACTAGGTATAGGAGGGAAGAAAAGTAGTTCATCCATTTACGTAAACTAGGAAATATCACTCTTTTGAGTTTGATAATTTTCATTAGGCTTTTGTTTAATCAAAATACAGTACAGTATTAACAATGAGTGTTTTTACTCACGAACTGAGCTGTCCATGCGGACGTATTCATTATGCAGTGTATATTATAGTGTCTACAGCACATTAGCGTACACTATAGACACTATAGAGAATGAAGTTAAATTGAAAAATAATCATAATATGAATATTTAAACACATTTTTGAAAATGGTGGCCGTTCATTTCGATACAGGCTTCAGTTCTAATGTGCATATTATCGCACTATAGACTATTGTACGTAATCCCAATTACCAGTTTCATCCTTCGTACCAGTAACTCACGTTGAAATAATTCTGTACCTACTCTATAAAAGACTATCTAGCGTACTGTAAATTCAATAATCACTTCTGCTCGATCCGACAAGATGCAATTACTCAGACATGCTGTCTACTGTCCGTCCAAGTGGTTATGTCGCAGGGTCGTAGAAAGGGGGGAAATCACGTGACAATTAATTACTTAACGAGGCCCTTTTATTTAAGTTATTTTAAACAGTTGTATGGGTATAATATTACGTAGACGTCCAATTCCTAACAGAAATAATTAATGTTCTCAGAAAAGAGCTAAGACAGCCCAGCCACTAGCCTTTACAGAGAGGCGAATAGAAGCAGGTGGGGGAAACCGGGATCCGACGTAGGCAAATGGACGACAGTACCAGTGCGAAAATGATTCAATATTGAAAGCTCTTTCGTCACTGGAAAACGCGAACATATTTTTGGAAAGTACTGTTTACTATGACCGTAAGGCTACTATGACTGTATATACGGTCTTAGATCTGTGTGGAGGACGGTTTAACTTCATTAGTACAAGGGATGGGAGTGAAGTACAGTACATTCAAAAACTCAGGTACAATAAAAATTGAATTAAAAATAAAATTATGTCCCTGTATAATATTACGTAGACGTCCAATTCATAACAGAAACAATTAATGTTCTCAGAAAAGAGCTAAGACAGCCCAGCCACTAGCCTTTACTAGCGAATAGAAGCTGGTGGGAGGAAATCGGGATGCGACGTAGGCAAATGGACGACAGTATCTGTGCGAAAATGATTCAATATTGAAAGCTCTTTCGTCACAGGAAAACGCGAACATATTTCTGGGACGTACTGTTTACTATGACCGTAAGGCTACTATGACTGTATATACGGTCTTGGATCTGTGTGGAGGACGGTTGAACTTCATTAGTAGAAGGGGTGGGAGTGAAGTGTATTCAAAAACTCAGGTACAATAAAAATTGAAATAAAAATAAAATGATGTCCATTTATAATATGCATAGAAGCATTGAAAGAACATGTTCGGCGACTTTCAGATGATAGAATTCCGAAGATACTAATGCGCATCAATAAACAGAATATCGACTATTGAATACCTAGAAGGTTATGGAGAGAGTATGTATGTATGTATTTATTTACACTGCAAGTGGGCAAGCACCCGGTGGCAGTGGTATATACAATATTAACAATACACAAAATGATAACCAATACACAATAAAATGAAGTAGTAGTCTTTTGTAATCTAGAAACAGATTTGAATGACCCATTTTAAATTTGGTATAGAAATATAATGCAATGAATGAGAAATGTTAAATATAAACAGAAACAGCAATTTTCTGTAATAAAGAAACAGGTCCTAGCAGCCTACTCTTGTATTTGTCAGAAAAATTGTAGCTGATTAGAGGTAGAGCTATCAGAAAAAATTCTACATTTTGCAGAAGGAAAAGAAGATATAGGCACTAAAAGATCAAATCTGTGCACATTCCTTCCTTAATGTAGCTGGATAGATATAAAGCGAGTAGTTTTATGTAACCTAGAACACACTGAAGGCCTAAATCTGCTATATTTCATTTTAAAAGGAAATGATATTTAAAACACACAAGAAAATTTAGACACATATCTCGACCAAGCATAGTAGTGAGTTTCTTTTTATACTGTATTTACGTAGGAATCTTCAGAAACTTATTTCTGGCGTAAAAATCTTCAGTGAAGTTAACTAGTACCGAGCGAGAAGTCACACAATAAGCGCAATTTTACAGACATCAGCGGAAAAAGTGTCAACACTAAATTGCTTTTTTTATGTCAGGAAGTACGATCGTTGCATTTCAGAGCTTGAGCATATTGCAGTTACTTCTTTCTGTTATTTGAGGTAAGTGAAGAGGAATGTGTGCTCATGAAGCATTCTCAAGGGATTTTTGTTAGTTATATACAATAAAAGTGATTTAATACAGTTGTATGATTTTTGTTGTTTTAATAGTGAAGTTACTTTCCAGTTTGTCAGTAACAGGATAAATTTTTCTCGGTCATCACAGAAATACAGATCCAAGACGCAGTAAGTTAATATATAAATTAAACTATTGTGAAACAAAATAAAAATTGTTACGGACCCAGGCTCGAAATGGTAGAAGACAGATTTCCAAAAAGGGGAGAAAATTTATAGAATCCCTGTAATTACGTGAAACGATTATGCTCTCAGTTGGTTATTGTAATATTTACATTTTTAAGAAATCGATTCTTATTTATAAGGCTTGTGAATATGATTGACAGTGAAATAAATTTAATGTAATTGGTATTTGTTTTATCATCAATAATTTATTTTATTTTATTTCTTTATTGCATATATAACATATATTGGTACAAATATTTACAATGGAATTACTGTGTTTCATCTGAATTGGTACGTTGGACAGCCGTTAGTATGGGTCTATGATAAGATAAAAAATATATATAATTCATGCAAGAAAGTAAGTCTATCTCTCTACAAACATATCAATGAAAGAGTCTGATCCGCTGCTAAGTGAGTGACGTTAAAAAAATGTTATGTTTTATTTAACGACGCTCGTAACTGGCAAGGTTATATCAACGTCGCCGGTGTGCCGGAATTTTGTCCCGTAGGAGTTCTTTTACATGCCAGTAAATCTACTGACATGAGCCTGTCGCATTTAAGTACACTTAAATGCCATCGACCTGGTTCGCGATCGAACCCGCAACCTCGGACATAGAAGGTCAGCGCTATACCAACTGCACCAACCAGGCCGACCGACGTTAAAATATTCACGTATTAACCCATTGTCGTTGGTAAGCAAGTGACGTCATATGTTTAAATTTTCGTCAAGTTTTATCCATTTGAACCTCGAACATAAATGTGTCACGTTAAAATGTTGCCAAACTACGAACGCGAAGTTTCCAAGGACAACTAGAAAACGTAGAAAAATACAGAGATGATCTCGTTAGAGAGTGGTTCAGTAGCAGTATAAGGAGAAAAATATGTTAAATTTTGTAATTTATATGGAATAAATAAATACTTCAGTGATTATGAACAGGTTGAATATGATGCACACATCATTAACGCTGCTCCGGTCTAGGATACGAACGTCTGTCCGTTGTCAGAAAAGTAATGTAATATATTTTGTCATTAAGCATTTCTTTCGGCGAGATGGTACTTCACAGATTTATCCGTTGTCACTATGATGTCCTATACTATGTTAAGTTAAGGTCTGATGTTATACTGACCTTGCATCACAAGAATATAGTGTAGGTTGAAAAAAAAAACTCTAAAAAACATTAAAATCTCGAAATCGATCTCGTCATATTGCAGGCCTATATTTAGAGTCGGCCTTAGGAGTTGCGGAACCCAATTGGAAACATTTGGTGCACCATGGTCACAGAAAAGGTTTCCATAATCTATCTATCGGTAAATATAGTTTGTTACAAACCTAGGTAACTTATATCTCTATTAAAATTTAAAAATTAAATCCTTGGCGCAACAGACCATTAAGGACCAAGGATAACCTGCGATGCTGGCATCACGTCCACTTCAGTAGAGGTGAACGATCATCCAACCAAACGGAGATATCATGTGGTTAGCACAATGATTTCCCCAGCCGTTATAGCTAGTTTCCGTAACCAGATTTCGTTACCTATCGTAGCTCCCAAAATGCAACACGATACTGGGTGGGCACCGGTCCCATACACTGGCCGAAATTTCATGAAAAAAATTCTTTTCCATCAGGACGTGAATCACAGCGCATTCCGTAACTCTCCTTGGCACGATTGTTACCTTAGACAACGACGAAACGGCGCGGGACTTATACTGTATATCTGTTATACAGAGTCATCATTTTACTTTTACTTCAATTTTTATTGTACCTGAGTTTTTCAATGTACTTCCCTCTCACTCCTTTTACTAATGAAGTTCAACCGTCCTCCGCACAAAACCAAGGTCGCATATGCAGTTAAAGTCAGTGAGTTAGTGAGTATAGTACGTTCCAGAAATATGGTCGCGTTTTCCAATGAAGAAAGAACATTAATTATTGAAGCATATTTTCGCACAGATACTGTGCGTCCGTTTGCTTACGTCGCATCCTGATTTCCCCACATTTTTCTGCTCGCCCCTCTGTAAAGGCTGGTGGCTGGGCTGTCTTAGCTCTTTTCTGAAAACATTTTCTGTGAGGAACTGAACGTCTATGTAATATTAACTTATACAACTGTTTAAAAATAATTTAAATAAAAGGGCCTCGTTAAGTGATCTGCCCTCTTTCCACGACCCTGCGACATAACCACTTGGACGGACAGTAAATAGTATGTCTTCCTGGAATTTGGTTAAGATAAAGGAAAAGAACATGCAACAAAATGAAGGTTTAAGGAAAAACTATAGATTTTAATGGGTTTACAACGTGTTTCAATCAGGGGTGGTCGGTCAAAGTCCTCACTTAAACTAAGCTGTTGTCAAGCATTTTATATTACTTCCGTTGTGTGAAGTGAAGCCTTCAGTGGAATGAGGGATGGACTTTAGAGTCTATTCTAAACTACAAAACTCAAACTTAAAAAAAAAAAAAAAAAAAAACTGCGCCCGAGCACGAGCTTCTGATCTTTCGGGCTGCAATGCCTAATGTACCGGTAGCTCAAGTGTAAAGTATTAAATAAATAAATTCTAATTCAAATAAATTCTAATTCCAAATGATCTAAAAGTTCTTCAAAGTATTAAAAATGACCAATAAATGCCGAAAAAAAATATAAACGTGACCAATAAATGCCGAAAAAAATATAAAAATGACGTATTAGTTCAAAAACGTCAAAAAGTGCAAAAAATTCAATGTAATAAATTATTTTTTTAGGTTGATATTAACATAGAAAGGATTTCTATATTAATAGGCATCGTCCTCATGTGAAAAATAAGATGACTTTTCATCAACATCCACCCCCTAATGATGATAAATGCATAGGTCTAATACACAAAAAAAAACCAAAGGAACTATTGTGTTTAATATATTAGGCCTATAGCCTAATAACTTTTAGGCCTACATCTGCTAA